>NC_092090.1:70703182-70765682 GCF_045679555.1 Salvelinus alpinus | reverse complement strand
CGCTTATAAGAAATCCCGTTATGCCCTCAGAAGAACCATCAATCAAGCAAAGCGTCAATACAGGATTAAGATTGAATCCTACTACACCGGCTCTGATGCTCGTCAAATGTGGCAGGGCTTGCAAACTATTACGGACTACAAAGGGAAATCCAGATGCGAGCTGCCCAGTGACGCGAGCCTTCCCAACGAGCTAAATGCCTTTTATGCTCACTTCGAGGCAAGCAACACTGAATCATGCACGAGAGCACCAGCTGTTCTGGATGACTATGTGATAACGCTCTCGGTAGGCGATGTGAGCAAGACCAGGTTTACCAGGACGTGTACTCAAAGCATGCGCGAACCAACTGGCAAGTGCCTTCACTGACATTTTCAACCTGACCGAGTCTGTAATACCTACATGTTTCAAGCAGACCACCATAGTCCCTGTGCCCAAGAAAGCTAAGGTAACCTGCCTAAATGATTACCGCCCCATAGCACTCACCTCGGTAGCCATGAAGTGCTTTGAAAGGCTGGTCATGTCTCATATCAACAGCATCCTCCCGGATACCCTAGACGGACTCCAATTTGCATACCGCCCCAACAGATCCACAGATGACGCAATCTCAATCGCACTCCACACTGCCCTTTCCCACCTGGACAAAAGGAACACCAATGTGAGAATGCTGTTCATTAATTATAGCTCAGCGTTCAACACCATGGTGCCCACGAAGCTCATCACTAAGCTAAGGACCCAGGGACTAGACACCTCCCTCTGCAACTGGATCTTGGACTTCCTGACGGGCCGCCCGCAGGTGGTAAGGGTAGGCAACAACACGTCTGCCACGCGGATCCTCAGCACTGGGGCCCCTCAGGGGTGTGTACTTAGTCACTTCCTGTACTCCGTGTTCACCCACAGCTGCATGGCCAAACACGACTCCAACACCTTCATTAAGTTTGCTGACGACACAACAGTGGTAGGTCTGATCACCGACAACTATTAGACAGCCTATAGGGAGGAGGTCAGAGAACTGGCAGTGTGGTGCCAGGACAACAACCTCTCCATCAATGTGAGCAAGACAAAGAAGCTGATCGTGTACTACAGGAAAAGGAGGGCCGAACAGCCCCCGATTAACATTGACATTCAATTGACATTGACATGGCTTTAGTGGAGCTGGTCGAGGGTTTCAAGTTCCTTGGTGTCCACATCACCAACGACCTTTCATGGTCCAAACACACCAAGACAGTTGTGTAGAGGGCACGACATAACCTTTTCCCCCTCAGGAGATTGAAAAGATTTGGCATGAGTCCCCAGATCCTCAAAAAGTTCTACAGCTGCACCATCGAGAGCATCCTGACCGGTTGCCTCACCGCCTGGTATGGCCCAGTACATCTGCTCAGCAGAGGGTAGTGCGTATGGCCCAGTACATCACTGGGGCCAAGCTTCCTGCCATCCAGGACCTTTATTATAGGCGGTATTAAAGGAAATCCCATAACATTTTCAGAGACTCCAGTCACCCAAGTCATAGACTGTTTTCTCTGATACCGCACGGCAAGCGGTACCGGAGAGCCAAGTCTAGGACCAAAATGCTCCTTAACAGCTTCTACCTCCAAGTCATAAGACTCCTGAACAATTTATGAAATGGCCACCGGACTATTTACATTGACCCCCCCCCCCCCCCCCCCCCAGTTTATTATCTATGCATAGTCACCTCACCCCTCCCTACAGTTGAAGTCTGAAGTTTACATACACCTTAGCAAAATACATTTAAACTCAGTTTTTCACATTTCCTGACACTCAATCCTAGTAAAAAATTCCCTGTTTTAGGTCAGTTAGGATCACCACTTAGAATGTGAAATGTCAGAATAATAGTAGAGAGAATGATTTACTCCAGCTTTTATTTCTTTCAACACATTCCCAGTGGGTCAGAAGTTTACATACACTCAATTAGTATTTGGTAGCATTGCCTATAAATTGTTTAACTTGGGTCAAACATTTCGGGTAGCCTTCCACAAGCTTCCCACAATAAGTTGGGTGAATTCCTCCTGACAGAGCTTGTGTAACTGAGTCAGGTTTGTAGGCCTCCTTGCTCGCACACGCTTTTTCAGTTCTGCCCACAAATGTTCTATAGTATCGAGGTCAGGGCATTGTGATGGCCATTCCAATACTTTGACTTTATTGGCCTTAAGCCATTTTGCCACAACTTTGGAAGTATGCTTGCGGTCATTGTCCATTTGGAAGACCCATTTGCGACCAAGCTTTAACTTCCTGACTGATGTCTTGAGATGTTGCTTCAATATATCAATATAATTTTCCTTCCACATGATGCCATCTATTTTGTGAAGTGCACCTGTCTCTCCTGCAGCAATGCACCCCCACAACATGATGCTGCCACCCCCGTGCTTCACGGTTGGGATGGTGTTCTTTGGCTTGAAAGCATCCCCCTTTTTCCTCCAAACATAACAATGATCATTATGGCCAAACAGTTCTATTTCTGTTTCATCAGACCAGAGGACATTTCTCCAAAAAGTACGATTTTTGTCCCCATGTGCAGTTGCAAACCGTAGTCTGGCTTTTTTATGACAGTTTTGGAGCTGTGGCATCTTCCTTGCTGAGCGGCCTTTCAGGTTATGTTGATATAAGACTCGTTTTACTGTGGATATAGATACTTTTGTACCTGTTTCCTCCAGGATTTTCACAAGGTCCTTTGCTGTTGCTCTGGGATTGATTGTCACGTCCTGACCATAGTTCTTATGTGTTTTGCTTGTTTTAGTGTTGGTCAGGACGTGAGCTGGGTGGGCATTCTATGTTGTGTGTCTAGTTTGTCTGTTTCTGTGTTCGGCCTAATATGGTTCTCAATCAGAGGCAGCTGTCAATCGTTGTCCCTGATTGGGAATCATATATAGGTGGCTTGTTTTGTGTTGGGATTTTGTGGGTGGTTGTTTCCTGTCTCTGTGTTTTCTCTGCACCAGATAGGGCTGTATCGGTAAGCCACGTTTGTTATTTTGTTATTTTGTAAGTGTTCACAGTTTTGTCTTGTTTATTAAAATCATGTTGAACACGAGCTCCGCTGCGTCTTGGTCCGATCCCTGCTACACCTCCTCTTCAGACGAAGAGGAGGAAGGCTGCCGTTACAGAACCACCCACCAATCTCGGACCAAGCAGCGTGGCTACGGGCAGCAGCAGCAGCAGCGGCCCACTACACAGGACTCCTAAACATGTGAGGAAATTCTGGAGGGAAAAGGACACTGGGCTCACATTGGAGAATATCGCCGCTCTCGTGAAGAGATGGAGGCAGCTAATGCCCAGGAGCGGTGGTATGAGGAGGCAGCACGGAAGCGTGGCTGGAAGCCCGAGAAGAAACCCCAAAAATGTCTTGGGGGGGAGGCTAAAGAGGAGTGTGGCGAACTCAGGTAGGAAACCTGCGCCAACATCCTGTGTTTACCGTGGAGAGCGGGAGTATGGGCAGACACCGTGTTATGCGGAAAAGCGCACGGTGTCTCCTGTACGTGTGCTTAGCCCGGTGCGGTACATTCCAGCTCCACGTATCGGCCGGGCTAGAGTGGGCATCGAGCCAGGTGCCATGAAGCCGGCTCAACACATCTGGTCTCCAGTGCGTCTCCTCGGGCCGGTGTACATGGCACCAGCCTTACGTATGGTGTCCCCGGTTCGCCAACACAGCCCAGTGCGGGTTATTCCACCTCCCCGAACAGGTCGGGCTACAGGGAGCATTCAACCAGGTAAGGTTGGGCAGGCTCGGTGCTCAAGGGAGCCAGTACGCCTGCACGGTCCGGTATATCCGGCGCCACCTTCCCGCCCCAGCCCAGTACCACCAGTGCCTACACCACGCACCAGGCTTCCTGTGCGTCTCCAGAACTCTGTTCCTCCTCCACGCACTCTCCCTATGGTGCGTGTCTCCAGCCCAGTACCTCCAGTTCCGGCACCACGCACCAAGCCTCCTGTGCGTCTCCAGAGCCCTGTACGCACTGTTCCTTCTCCCCGCACTCGCCCTGAGGTGCGTGCCCTCAGCCCGGTACCACCAGTGCCGGTACCACGCACCAGGCCTATAGTGCGCCTCGAGAGTCCAGTGTGCCCTGTTCCTGCTCCCCGCACTAGCCTTGAGGTGCGTGTCTCCAGTCCGGTACCACCAGTTCCGGCACCACGCACCAGGCCTACTGTGCGCCTCAGCAGGTCAGAGTCGGCCGTCTGTCCAACGCCGCCTGCACTGCCCGTCTGCCCAGCGCCGTCTGAGCTGCCCGTCTGCGCAGCGCCGTCTGAGCTGCCCATCTGCCCAGCGCCATCTGAGCTGCCTGCCTGCCCAGCGCCATCTGAGCCGCCCGTCTGTCCCGAGCCGTCAGAGCCGCTCGTCTGTCCCGAGCCGTCAGAGCCGCCCGTCTGTCCCGAGCCGTCAGAGCCGCCCGTCTGTCCCGAGCCGTCAGAGCCGCCCGTCTGTCCCGAGCCGTCAGAGCCGCCCGTCTGTCCCGAGCCGCTAGAGCCGTCCGTCAGTCAGGAGCCGCCAGAGCCGTCCGCCAGTCAGGAGCCGTCAGAGCCGCCCGCCAGTCAGGAGCCATCAGAGCCGCCCGCCAGTCAAGAGCCGCCACAGCCGCCCGCCAGTCAGGAGCCGCCAGAGCCGCCCGCCAGTCAGGAGCCGCCAGAGCCGCCCGCCAGTCAGGAGCCGCCAGAGCCGCCCGCCAGTCAGGAGCCGCCAGAGCCGCCCGCCAGTCAGGAGCCGCCAGAGCCGCCCGCCAGTCAGGAGCCGCCAGAGCCGCCCGCCAGTCAGGAGCCGCCCGCCAGTCATGAGCCGCCCTCCAGTCATGAGCTGCCCTCCAGTCATGAGCTGCCCCTCAGTCTGGAGCTGCCATTAGTCCGGAGCTGCCTCTCTGTCCGGAGCTGCCCTTCAGTCCGGCGCTGCCCCTCTGTCCTGAGCTACCTCTCTGTCCTGAGCTACCTCTCTGTCCTGAGCTGTCTCCTCAATTTAGTGGGGACCTTGGTGAGGATTTCTAGGCCAAGGTCGGGGGCGAGGGTCGCCACTCAAAGGACGCTAAGGAGGGGGACAAAGACAATGGTGGAGTGGTGGCCTCGTCCTGCGCCGGAGCCGCCACTGCGGACAGATGCCCACCCAGACCCTCCCCTTGAGTTTTAGGGGTGCGTTCGGAGTCCGCACCTCAGGAGGGGGGTACTGTCACGTCCTGACCATAGTTCTTATGTGTTTTGCTTGTTTTAGTGTTGGTCAGGACGTGAGCTGGGTGGGCATTCTATGTTGTGTGTCTAGTTTGTCTGTTTCTGTGTTCGGCCTAATATGGTTCTCAATCAGAGGCAGCTGTCAATCGTTGTCCCTGATTGGGAATCATATATAGGTGGCTTGTTTTGTGTTGGGATTTTGTGGGTGGTTGTTTCCTGTCTCTGTGTTTTCTCTGCACCAGATAGGGCTGTATTGGTAAGCCACGTTTGTTATTTTGTTATTTTGTAAGTGTTCACAGTTTTGTCTTGTTTATTAAAATCACGTTGAACACGAGCTCCGCTGCGTCTTGGTCCGATCCCTGATTTTTAACGATTTTTAATGACTCCAACCTAAGAGAATGACACAATATTAATTTCCACCAAGTTTGCTGCTTCAGTGTCTTTAGATATTTTTGTCAGATGTTACTATGGAATACTGATGTATAATTACAAGCATTTCATAAGTGGCAAAGGCTTTTATTGACAATTACATGAAGTTGATGCAAAGAGTCAATATTTGCAGTGTTGACCCTTCTTTTTCAAGACCTCTGCAATCCGCCCTGGCATGCTGTCAATTAACTTCTGGGCCACATCCTGACTGATGGCAGCCCATTCTTGCATAATCAATGCTTGGAGTTTTCCAAGAAATTGTGTGTTTTTGTTTGTCCACCCGCATCTTGAGGTTTGACCACAAGTTCTCATTGGGATTAAGGTCTGGGGAGTTTCCTGGCCATGGACCCAAAATATTGATGTTTTGTTCCCCAAGCCACTTAGTTATCACTTTTGCCTTATGGCAAGGTGCTCCATCATGCTGGAAAAGGCATTGTTTGTCACCAAACTGTTCCTGGATGGTTGGGAGAAGTTGCTCTCGGAGGATGTGTTGGTACCATTCTTTATTCATGGCTGTGTTCTTAGGCAAAACTGTGAGTGAGCCCACTCCCTTGGCTGAGAAGCAACCCCACACATGAATGGTCTCAAGATGCTTTACTGTTGGCATGACACAGGACTGATGGTAGCGCTCACCTTGTCTTCTCCGGACAATCTTTTTTCCGGATGCCCCAGACAATCGGAAAGGGGATTCATCAGAGAAAATGACTTTACCCCAGTCCTCAGCAGTTCAATCCCTGTACCTTTTGCAGAATATCAGTCTGTCCCTGATGTTTTTCTTGGAGAGAAGTGGCTTCTTTGCTGCCCTACTTGACACCAGGCCATTCTCCAAAAGACTTTGCCTCACTGTGCATGCAGATGCACTCACACCTGCCTGCTGCCATTCCTGAGCAAGCTCTGTACAGGTGGTGCCCCGATCCCGCAGCTGAAGCAACTTTAGGAGGCGCTCCTGGCGCTTGCTGGACTTTCTTGGGTGCCCTGAAGCCTTCTTCACAACAATTGAACCACTCTCCTTTAAGTTTTTGATGATACAATACATGGTTGACTTACTGGCAGCAATATCCTTGCCTGTGAAGCCCTTTTTGTGCAAAGCAATGATGACGGCACGTGTTTCCTTGCAGGTAACCATGGTAGTAGACAGAGGAAGAACAATGATTCCAAGCACCACCCTCCTTTTGAAGCTTCCAGTCTGTTATTCGAACTCAATCAGCATGATCTCCAGCCTTGTCCTCGTCAACACTCACACCTATGCTAACGAGAGAATCACTGACATGATGTCAGCTGGTCCTTTTGTGACAGGGCTGAAATGCAGTGGAAATGTTTTTTGGGGATTCAGTAAATTTGCATGGCAAAGAGGGACTTTGCAATTAATTGCAATTCATCTGATCACTCTTTATAACATTCTGGAGTATATGCAACTTGCCATCATACAAACTGAGGCAGCAGACTTTGTGAAAATTTATATTTGTGTCATTCTCAAATCTTTTGGCCACGACTGTACATGTACAAATGACCTCAACTAACCCATACCCCCTCACACTGACTCTGTACCGGTACCCCCTGTATATAGCCTCGTTATTGTTATTGTTATTATTATTTTTTACTTTAGTTTATTCGGTCAATATTTTCTTAACTCTTCTTGAACTGCACTGTTGGTTAAGCGCTTGTACTGAGTGGGACAGTAAGCATTTCATGGTAAGGTTTACACTTGTTGTATTCGGCACGTGTGACAAATACAGTTTGATTTGATTTGATTTGACTAGACTAGAGACGAGACTAGAGAGTAGGCTGCTCCTAGACACTAGACTGGACTAGAGACTAGGCTGCTAATAGAGACTAGAGACTTGGCTGCTACTAGAGACTAGACTAAAGACTAGGCTGCTACGAGAGACAAGACTACACTAGAGACTAGGCTGCTGCTAGAGACTAGAATAGAGACTAGACTGCTACTGGAGACTAGATTAGACTAAAGACTAGGCTGCTACTAGAGACTACACTAGACTAGAGACTAGGCTGCTACCTGAGACTAGACTAGGGACTAGGCTCCTACTAGAGACTAGACTAGACTAGAGATTAGGCTGCTACTAGAGACTACACTAGAGACTAGGCTGCTACTAGAGACTAGACTAGAGACTAGACTGCTACTAGACTAGACTAGAGATTAGGCTGCTACTAGAAACTAGACTAGAGACTAGGCTACTTGTTTTCCACCAGACTCTGGAATAAAGATCCAAAAGAAATACTATGACAAGACTGGGATAAGACTGAAATAAGACGAATGGGCAAAGGCAAACCAGGTCTTGAGCCCAGATCATCACTGGGTAAAAAAAATTAAAATGATGTTAGCCCACTGAGCTAAAGCCTAGGCATCATTTCATGGAGCTGGTATGAGTCCTCAGGTTGGTTGAACCATCTCTGAAAAACCAGAGGGTGTATGAAGTGAACGTGACCCATTATTCCCCAATGATGGAAGGGGGGCCAGAGTAAAAAGGTTTGGGAACCACTGAATTAGAGGATTGGAGGAGAGGGGTGAAAAAGATGAGAAGTGGTGAAAAGGTGGAAAGGCCATTTTGAGCGTAGGAATCTGGGTCACACACACACACGCACGTACGCACGCACGCACACACACAGACCCACACATACATACACACATACATACACACACACAGGCATGCACGTATACACACATACACACACAATTACTGTCCTACTGTGTATTAGTATCAAAACATAAATCTCCAGAATACGTAAGAGTTTGAATGTTTTCATCGACTCGTAGAATGATGTGTGTGTAAAGCAGGCATGGCACTATGGTGGAGTGTGTTACAACTGCACTGCATAGTATTAGCAGCTGATACAAAACAGTGTCTGTCTTTGTGTTCAGGATGAGCCAGAGTGGCGTGTGACATATGGATTTACTGACACCTTCGCTCTGCATGAGACGACACGAGTGGGACAGATGTGCTATGATGGTGTGTTTGTGTGTGTGTGTGTGTGTGTGTGTGTGTGTGTGTGTGTGTGTGTGTGTGTGTGTGTGTGTGTGTGTGTGTGTGTGTGTGTGTGTGTGCGTGCGTGCGTGCGTGCGTGCGTGCGTGCGTGCGTGCGTGCGTGCGTGCGTGCGTGCGTGCGTGCGTCTGTGTTATGTTGTTGTTGTTGTCTCAGACGGAGTTCAACATCTGTTCTAAGGTAGTAAATTAGCAAGCTTTTCTCAGACTTTCTCAGAGCAAGCGACAGTGTGTCACAGTGTCAACACACACACACACACACACATCCATCTCTGTGTTTAACAGACAACAGACAGAAGCTCCATAACCACCTCAACAATCACATGCATAAATCACACTATTCTGCCTCATGGTTCAGTGGCCTCATCACACTGCCCCAACTGTTAGCTGTCAGGGAGAGAGGGGGACAGGGAGAGAGGGGGACAGGGGGAGAGGGGGACAGGGAGAGAGGGGGAGAAAAAAAGTAGAGAGGGGGACAGGGAGAGAGAGGGACAGGGAGAGAGGGGGACAGGGAGAGAGGGGGACAGGGAGAGAGGGAGAGAGGGGGACAGGGAGAGAGGGGGTCAGGGAGAGAGGGGGTCAGGGAGAGAGGGGTCAGGGAGAGAGGGAGAGAGGGGGTCAGGGAGAGAGGGGGACAGGGAGAGAGGGGGACAGGGAGAGAGGGGGTCAGGGAGAGAGGGGGACAGGGAGAGAGGGGGACAGGGAGAGAGGGGGACAGGGAGAGAGGGGTTCAGGGAGAGAGGGGGACAGGGAGAGAGGGGGTCAGGGAGAGAGGGGGTCAGGGAGAGAGGGGGACAGGGAGAGAGGGGGACGGGGAGAGAGGGGGACAGGGAGAGAGGGGGACAAGGAGAGAGGGGGTCAGGGAGAGAGGGGGACAGGGAGAGAGGGGGACAGGGAGAGAGGGGGTCAGGGAGAGAGGGGGACAGGGAGAGAGGGGGACAGGGTGAGAGGGGGACAGGGAGAGAGGGGGTCAGGGAGAGAGGGGGTCAGGGAGAGAGGGGGACAGGGAGAGAAGGGGTCAGGGAGAGAGGGGGAGATTAAAGGAGAGAGAGAGATGTTGCAACACTAAAATGTTAATTCAAGAACAAACATCTGCCACTCTTTATTAACTAAATTTACAGAATAGTATTATTTTGACATTATTTTGGCTATTGTGTAAGAAACTGTAATTCAATAACAATATTATTATATGAATATATATTGTTCCACTATTTTTCCCGACTTCACAGAATAATAAAGGCTGAATCTCAGAAGAATAGTCTGTAAAAAAAATACATAAAAAATACAAATGAAAGATTATGATAATAATTTCAGCACATCATGCGTAACAGTTGCTGAGGACTGGGATAGACAAACCAGACATTGGTAATCTGTCTGCTATTTGGCATCCTCTCTCTCTCTCTCTCTCTCTCTCTCTCTCTCTCATTGATGCAGGCTCCTGGCTGCCTGGAGGTTAAGTTTAATAAGTCAAAACATTGGCAGGCAGAACAGTCTTTTTAAATTCCTCGTTTTAAAGTGGGTTTCCCTTTCTGGCTCATGGTGAAAAGATTTACAGCTATCACTCATGTGTCCCTGACCAGGACTATGATGCTATTAGAGACACACTAAGGAAGAGAATATTCTGTAGATCAGATCAGATACAGTATGACTTATGATGTCTGGTACGGTTCCTTCCCACTCCAAACCCAGAACACTGGGGAAAGTGTAAATGTATTTAACAGACAAGCCAAAGCTTCTCTGTGTTGTAGAATGTAGATGACAGTATTCTGTAACAGATGGTAAGGCCATTGAAGTACTGAGGTACAGTGCCTTTGGAAAGTATTCAGACAATTTTTCCACATTTTGTTAAGTTACAACCTTATTCTAAAATGGATAACAAAAAACTGGTTTTTAGTAATGTTTGAAAATATATTAAAAATTAAAAATCTTCTTTACGTAAGTATTCAGACTTTTTGCTATGAGACTCAAAATTGAGCTCAGGTGCATCCTGTTTCCATTGATCATCCTTGAGATGTTTCTACAACTTGATTGGAGTCCACCTGTGGTAAATTCAATTGATCAGACATGATTTGGAAAGACACACACCTGTCTATTTAAGGTCCCACAGTTGACAATGCATGTCAGAGCAAAAACCAAGGAATGAGTTTGAAGGAATGGTCCGTAGAGCTCAGAGACAGAGTTGTGTCGAGGCACAGATCTGTGGAAGGGTACCAAAAAATGTCTGCAGCATTGAAGGTCCCCATAAACACAGTGGCCTCCATCATTCTTAAATGGAAGAAGTTTGGAACCACCAAGACTCTTCCTAGAGTTGGCCGCCCGGCCAAACTGAGCAATTGGGGGAGAAGTGTCTTGGTCAGGGAGGTGACCAAGAACGCGATGGTCACACTGACAGAGCTCCAGAGTTCCTCTGTGGAGATGGGAGATGGGAGAACCTTCCGGAAGGACAACTATCTCTGCAGCACTTCACCAATCAGGCATTTATGGTGGAGTGGCCTAACGGAAGCCACTCCTCAGTAAAAGGCACATGACAGCCTGCTTGGAGTTTAGCTGAAGGCTCCTAAAGGACTCTCAGATCATGAGAAACAACATTCTCTGGTCTGATGCAACCAAGATTGAACTTTTAGGCATGAATGCCAAGCATCACATCTGGAGGAAACCTGATACCAACCCCACGGTGAAGCATGGTGGTGGCAGCATCATGCTCTGGGGATGTTTTTCAGCGGCAGGGACTGGGAGACTAGCCGGGATCGAGGCAAAGATGAACGGCGCAAAGTACAAAGTACTTGATGAAAACCTGCTCCAGAGCAGGGCAAATGTTTACCTTCCAACAGGACAACGACCCTAAGCACACAGCCAAGACAACATAGGAGTGGCTTCGGGACAAGTCTCTGAATGCCCTTCAGTGGCCCAGCCAGAGCCCAGACTCTCCAACATCTCTGGAGAGACCTGAAAATAGCTGTGCAGCAACGCTCCCCATCCAACCTGACAGAGCTTGAGAGGATCTGCAGAGAAGAATGGGAGAATCTCCCCAAATACAGGTGTGCCAAGCTTGTAGCGGTCATACCAAAGAAGACTTGAGGCTGTAATCGCAGTCAAAGGTGCTTCAACAAATTACTGACAAAAGTTTTATTTTTTTGTATAAATTGTTTTTGCTTTGTCAGTATGGGGTATTGTATGTAGATTGATGATGGAAAAGGCAATTTAATACATTTTAGAATAAGGCTGTGCCTCCTGAGTGGAGCAGTGCGAGCTGTGCCGCTAGAGATCCTGGTTCAAGTCCCGACTCTGTCGCAGACACTCATGGGGCGGTGCACAACTGGCCCAGCGTAATACAGGTTAGAGGAGGTTTTGGCCGGCAGGGATGTTCTTGTCCCAAAGGCTTTGTAAGTAAGGTTTTTCCATCCTGACATTTTCATTAGTTCCTATATTCCCTGTACACTTCACAACACCATGTACCCTTCACAACACCCTATATGTTCCACAACACCCTGTACCCTTCAGAACACCATTTACAATACACAGTGTAACCTTCATAACACCCTGTACCCTTCACAACACTATGTACACTTCACAATACATCCTGTACCTTTCACAACGCACTGGGTCAGCATAGTGTGCTCCATGTAACCAGATGGGTGTTTCCACTTCATATCAGCAAGCCACGACACCCACAATCTCAGATTGTTCTGAAAAGGTTTCTGTAGTTAGAAACAGATATGATAAGCATTCCTGCAACATTATTTTGTTTAAAGACGATTTTAACTATTAATTGAATATAAAATCCAACGTCCGATTTGGACCAAATCTCTTCTTAACAATGATTAAGATGTGAGAATCCAAATAAATGGTCAAACCCTAAGCAAGTCCACCCCAACGGCCAGTATACAGTATCAGTTCTCTATGTTTGACAAGTAGTGTGAAGCTGCAACATGGAGAAGGCCTATTGTTTATTGTTTATGTAATGTATTCTAAGTGAATTTGGTGTTTTTTACCCTGATCAGAGAAATTACCCATTCAAGTCACTTGCATGAAACACTGGAATCTCCTAAGTGAATTTAAAACATTGAAAAAGTTATCCTTTTTAAATAAAACTGTACAAAATATATTCACGTCACCAAACAATTTATTCAAATACACTGTTTTGCAATGAAGGTCTACAGTAGCCTCCACAGCACTCTGTAGGTTAGCACCATTGTGTAGCCGGAGGACAGCTAGCTTCCGTCCTCCTCTGGGTACATTCACTTAAATACAAAACCTAGGAGGCTCATGGTTCTCACCCCCTTCCATAGACTTACACAGTAATTATGACATCTTCTGGAGAACGTCCTCCAACCTATCAGAGCTCTTGCAGCATGACCTGACATGTTGTCCACCCAATCAAAGGATCAGAGAATGAATCTAGTACTGAAAGCATAAGCTACTACTAGCTAGCACTGAAGTGCATAAAATCTGGTGAGTAGTTGATTCAAAGAGAGAGAAAGACAATAGTTGTACAGTTTTTAACAAATTAATTTCTTCCAAAATGAAGGAGAAGCAAAAAAGAGATAGGGAGAGAGAGATAAATATATTTCCTAATTTTCTCATCTTTTTTTTTTTTTTACTTTTGTGAGAGCGAAACTCATGACTAAGATTACATTTCCATTATTAGTAGCATCTAGACTGTTCCCTTTGAAGAGCTGAGACAGAATGGCTTTATAAGGAACATATAGGACCAGGGCCCCGCTACCATTATAACCTATAGAGCTGTCAGATGTGGGCGTTAACAAGCAAGAACTGAGATGGAAAGATGATGGAGAAAGGTCAAGGGAAGCTATTTTCATATATAGGGAGGGGACTCTATACGTTATGCAAAGACAGAATCCTATAAATGCAGGACTCTGTAATATGAGAATTTAGTATTTTCCATGGAGGGGCTCGGCTCTGTTACGTTTGTGATAAAGTCTTTCCATGGAAGGGCTCGGCTTTGCTACTTTATATTAAAGTCTATTTTGAATTCACAAGTTCTAGTAAGAGTGTTATATTTCTGAGTCAATAGTCCACCACACTTTCAGTTTCACTTACTTAGCTAGCAAATGCAGATAGCTAGTTTAGCCTACTCAAACACACTGCTCAAACAGAGGGATGCTATGTTAGCTAGCTGGCTATGACTATCCAGCACAACACTGGATCTCTTCCAAGTGAAGGTAAAGCCTTTGGTTTTTACAAATGTATCGCCACCGGGTCTGCCGGTGTAAGGGCTAATCTGTAACGTTACTGCAAAAAAATATATAAAAAATCAAATGCAAAAGAGGGGCATGCCACTCACCAAGTCTACTTTTTTTTGCTGCTCTTGACTGATTCAAGCAGTTCTTTCTCCTCTTGCATAGCCAGAGAGAAGTCATTACATGACAAGTCACAGTTCCCAGATATTTGAAGTTCATTTTTGATCAGCTCTGTGCTACATCAGCTTCTTGAGTCTGACCATTTAATGGTCATCAGACAGAAAATCGTCTCTACAAAGGCATTTGAGTCTGGCACACTGAGGACAAATGAGACAATCCTGAACATGTTGATCAAGTTGGCTTTCCCTAGGTTTTGGAAAACTGCCACCTACTTCTCACTGGTGGATTTTGTGGTATCCTGTCTGGCTTACTGTATTTCCTCCCAGCTAGCACAAAACTCTTCATAGTGTTGGTCCATACTGACTGTCTCTGTCATTTTGAGGGCAACCACCTGCTCCAGGTCAGTGAAGGAGAGCTCCTCATAGAGGCCGATCAGTTTCACCATTACATTTTCTGGTGAGAAATCAAACCACTTGTCAATGTATGTAATGACAGTGTCATAGAACTTCAAAGTCCTGTTGCTGCTTGGACCTTTGTGCTGACAATTGTTTGTCCATCAGCTGCTTGGTCTGGTATCAGAAAAAACTGTCCTGTTTCAGCTGAAGCATCTTAAATGTTGAACTTTTGGACTTCCTCGTAAACATCTGTGATGCAGAGCGTTGTTTACCTCCAGCTTTTTTACGAGTTGGTCAAAAACACACCCACTTTGTGGAAAAAGCACATAAATCTCAGCAGCTTCCGTTTTTTCTTCATACTCAGAAATACTATTCAGTGCCACAGGACAGGTCTCCCTAAGGGACCTGAAGTATGAAGTAAGAGCTGGCCAGCTTTGCAGGAGACGATCAACAGCTGGATGAAGAGAGAGCCATCGTGTGCAAACATGTCGCAGAATTTCACGCCACTCAATGTCAACAAAGGCAAAAAAATGCACGCAGTTCCTCTCTTCGGGAAGCAGATACTGATAAGTGGCTGCAGATCTGTAAAACAATTGTCTCAATATCCACTGACAGCTGATCGCAGGCGTGCTTGCAGGCATTATGAGCAATGTGAAATGGGCAATTAGCTTTCAGAATGCGATTGTTGGCACTGCTCAATAACTGGTAAACGGAGAGGTGTTTTCCAATTATGTCAGTTTCCGCAGTAGACGTCACGAATAATGCACCGATATTGCTAGCACCTTTAGCTAGCGTGGCCTTGTGCATTTCTGTGGGTGCATGCGGAGTTAGGTCATTCTCCCCTTCATGGTCAATTGAGAATTCCCGACGCATAAAGTACAGAAAGCTTTCGTCAAGTCACCACTGACGGGCTTAACCCACGTCTTTTTTGCTTCACATTGTTTGTTGTAGCTGCACAGTCTTTTTTGCATGTTTATCCATATTTCCTTGATATGCCAAACCGACCGAACAATAACAGAAATGACTTTGCAGGAATTGGTGCGTTTACACTATACTGTGATTGGATGAATATACGGGACAATGCGTATGGGACAAACCAATTTAGCCCAATATAAGGTACATCCCGGCTAATACGGGACAGTTGGCAACCCTACATACAGCTGATGTGTTGTACTGTACATTGAAGTCCAAAAGCAAAGGGAAAAGGTAAGAGGAGGAGAGTGCATAGATGCGAGAAGGAATACAATGTGGCTGCTATGAAAGTGAACTGTGTTTACTCATGATCAGGGGTTTATTCATTCCGCCGATTCTGTTGAAAAACTTTTCTTAAACGGAAGCAAATGGAACGAAACAGGTATAAACACACCTGAATTGGTCCAATAGAAAATCTTGTTTGCAACTGTTGGACTAATGATTACACCCTAGATCAGCTAGATGCAGGGCAGTTTGTCTCCTCAAATTTTTCTCTCAACTTGTGTGCACCAAGTTGTAAACTTTCATTCATAGGCTAGGTTGTAGCAACCTCATGATGAGTACAGGACAAATGTGAGTATCATGTATTAGCCTAGTCTTATCGCTGTTAAATTGAACTGGGTGAATGGAATATGAATGACAGTCATCCAATATGCTGTAAAATAATGTCCTGCCTTATCTTAAACTGCACTGAACACCACTGGTGTGAAAGTACCAGTTTTTGCCAACTAGATGCCACTGTTCCTGTTACTGAGGGTTGGGGATTAACGGGTTACATGTTACATGTTTGTGGGAAAAAATATTTGACATCTTTCTGTTTTCTCAATGACATTCAAATCATCAATGAAAAACGTGCACATTTTTGTTCTGCCAGAGAGCGTCTGACCACAAGTCAGAGACCACTATGATGACACACCAAATGCGTTTGATGGATCGCGGGAAAAGAGCAGGAATATGCTTTTGTAGGCAACAGTCCAAGATATGTCTTCCAATGGTGCGACTGCTGTCCAATTTGAATAAACGCTTGGAGGTAAGAATGACAGCAGTGGTGTAGCCTATGGACGATAGCTTAGGGATATCAGTTATTTTTGCTATCTACTGTTGGCTACTTACGCATGGATGTGAATCACACTGTTGCTCTGTCATTTAGCCTATATGTGTTATTTAACCCAATAATGGTTGAATTAAATAAATGTAAGCTGCCTATCAATCATTGTTTTTGCGACCAGTGGACAGCCATTGAAAATGCGCTCTTCCAACAGCTAAATATTGCGGATCCCAGCCTATGCAATAAAAGTTTGAGGGAGTTCCTCCCTTCTATACCTCTCTGGTGTTTTGCTCCATACTGTCAAAAATGAGTTTAATTTAAGAAGACCACGAGTCGGGATTTTATTGCTCAATCTAATTCGTGTTGATAAAACATGTTTCCATAGGCCTAATGGAAACATGTTCAAACTCGCCACTTTTGATAGACTTAAAGTTGCAATCTGTAGTTGCTACATCCTTCTTTTGACGTAATTATTAATTCTATACAGTGAGTGTACAATACATTAAGAACACCTTCCTAATATTGAGCTGCCCTCAGAACAGCCTCAATTTGTCGGGCATGGACTTTACAAGGTGTCGAAAGCGTTCCACAGGGATGCTGGCCCAGGTTGACCCCAATGCATCCTAGAGTTCTGTAAAGTTGCCTTAATGTCCTTTGGGTGGTGGACCATTCTTACACACGGGAAACTGTTGAGTGTGAAAAACCCAGCAGCGTTGCAGTTCTTGACACAAACCGGTGCGCCTGGCAACTACTACCATACCCAGTTCAAAGACGCTTAAATATGTTGTCTTGCCCATTCACATTCTGGATGGCACACATACACAATCCATGTCTCAATTGTCTCAAAGCTTAAAAATCCTTCTTTAACCTATCTCCTCCTCTTCATCTACACTGATTGAAGTGGATTTAACAAGAGACATCAATAAGGGATCATAGCTTTCATCTGGATTCACCTGGTCAGTCAATGTCATGTAAATAGCAGTTGCTAATGTTTTGTACACTCAGTGTATATGGTAATGAATGAGCTACTTGTTGATCAGACCTGTGTTTAACCTCCTAATGGTTATTCGTTAGCTAACACATTTAATGAGTTTCACCACTGTAACACTAATGAAGACTGTTAAGAGGGTGTAGAAGATTACGCAGCACCCCGTGGAGTCTACAGTACTAGCACACACACACCTACATGCACACACACACACACACACACACACACACACACACACACACACACACACACACACACACACACACACACACACACACACACACACACACACACACACACACACACACACACACACACACACACACACACACACACACACAGGTTGTGTGTCCTCTGAGGTGTGTATGGTACATCAGAGCCAGAGATGAAACAACATATTGCCTCCAGCAAGATGAGTTATAGTAAATAGCTTGGAGTGTAAGAAGAGTTTGGTGCATGGAGAAGAGTGTAAATCTTTTAAATGTCCTCTGCTCTCACCAGCACCCGTCCGTCAGCCAATCTAAACACTCATAAACTACCCAAAACCTAACGCCCCCCACCACCACTGTAGGGACACTTGGTTGGCCTGCATGTATATATGTGTGTGTGTGTGTGTGTGTGTGTGTGTGTGTGTGTGTGTGTGTGTGTGTGTGTGTGTGTGTGTGTGTGTGTGTGTGTGTGTGTGTGTGTGTGTGTGTGTGTGTGTGTGTGTGTGTGTGTGTGTGTGTGTGTGTGTGTGTGTGTGTGTGTGTGTGTGTGTGTAGTTCATGCAACTGCAGTATAGCCCCATGGAGGTTTGTCCAACTTTTTATCCTTCTCTCAGTCACACTGAATGACAGTACCTCTGTCACTATTACCAACATACACATGCATACATACACAATGTGCCCATGCTGTGGTTGTAGGGAGAGTTGATGGTGAGGACAGGGATTAGGATCTATGGAAATTCTGACATGGAGAGAAAACTGTGTTTGTTTCATGGTTTCCTTGTTTCAGACTTGACAGACCGCTGTAATATGAACTAGCCATTTGATGTGTGTTTAGCTGTAGTTACTTCACCACAGGGCAGTCGTACCAATAAGAGTGGAGGCTCCTAGTGATGCAGTTGGGCTGAAAGTTAACATGCCTCGGTTGTGGTTGATATATAACTCTCTCACACACACAGACAGACAGAGAAAGAAAGAGAAATGTTTAAAGAAAGAAAAAGAGAGGGGCAGAGAGAGAGAGAGAGGGAGAGAGAGAGGGAGAGAAAGAAAAACAGTGTGTGTGTGTGTGTGTGTGTGTGTGTGTGTGTGTGTGTGTGTGTGTGTGTGTGTGTGTGTGTGTGTGTGTGTGTGTGTGTGTGTGTGTGTGTGTGTGTGTGTGTGTGTGTGTGTGTGTGTGTGTGTGTGTGTGTGTGTGTGTGTGTGTGTGTGTGTGTGTGTGTGTGTGTGTGTGTGTGTGACTGTAGCAGATCATCCAGGTCATCCAGTAGGAATGCAGAGCTGTTCCTCCTACCAGGATTTCAAATGGCTGCCTGGGGACATTGTGGAGTAGGGGTTCCATTATTAACACTACGCCTGAGATTCATCTGAGACAATCTGTTCCCCCTCTACTGGCTGACAGCTAAGGAGCCAGGGACCCAAGCGGTCACACACACACACACACACACACACACACACACACACACACACACACACACACACACACACACACACACACACACACACACACACACACACACACACACACACACACACACACACACACACACACACACACACACACACACACACACACACACACACACACACACACACACACACACACACACACACTGTTGCTGAGCGTTGACACAGTCCAGATGTTTGCAGCTGTCTTCATCTCTGCTCCAGATGAAGGCAGGGCAGTCGGCCAACAACCTGAACCGCTCTCTCTCTCTCTCTCTCTCTCTCTCTCTCTCTCTCTCTCTCTCTCTCTCTCTCTCTCTCTCTCTCTCTCTCTCTCTCTCTCTGTCTCTCAATTCAATTTCAATTTAAGGGTCTTTATTGGCATGGGAAACATATGTTTACATTGCCAAAGCAAGTGATATAGATAATAAACAAAAGTGAAAGAAGCATTTATTTATTTTTTAAGTTAATATTACACTCACAAGTTTCAAAGGAGTAGAGACATTTAAAATGTCATGTTATGGCTATATATAGTGTTGCAACGATGTGCAAATAGTTACAGTACAAAAGGGAGAAAAAAAATTACTTCACTGGTTGCCCTTTTCTTGTGGCAACAGGTCACAAATCTTGCTGCTGTGATTGCACACTGTGGTATTTCACCAAATAGATAAGGGAGTTTATCAACATTGGATTTGTTTTCGAATTCTTTGTGGGTCTGTGTAATCTGAGGGAAATATGTGTCTCTAATATGGTCATACATTTGGCAGGGGGTTAGGAAGTGCAGCTCAGTTTCCACCTCATTTTGTGGGCAGTGTGTGTGCGCATAGCCTGTCTTCGCTTGAGAATCAGGTCTGCCATCGGCAGGCTTTCTCAATAGCAAAGCTATGCTCACTGAGTCTGTACATAGTCAAAGATTTCCTTAATTTTGGGTCAGTCACAGTGGTCAGGTATTCTGCCACTGTGTACTCTCTGTTTAGGGCCAAATAGCATTCTAGTTTGCACAGTTTTTTTGTAAATTCTTTCCAATGTGTCAAGTAATTATCTTTTTGTTTTCTCATGATTTGGTTGGGTCTAATTGTGTTGCTGTCCTGGGGCTCTGTGGGGTCTGTTTGTATTTGTGAACAGAGCCCCAGGACCAGCTTCTTAGGCAGCTCTTCTCCAGGTTCATTTCTCTGAGGTGGTGGCTTTGTTATGGAAGGTTTGGGAATCGCTTCCTTTTAGGTGGTTGTAGAATTTAACGTCTTTTCTGGATTTAGGGGGAATCGGCCTAATTCTGCTCTACATGCATTATTTGGTGTTTTACGTTGTACAGAATTCTGCATGCAGAGTCTCAATTTGGTGTTTGTCCCATTTTGTGAATTCTTGGTTGGTGAGCGGACCCCAGACCTCACAACCATAAAGTGCAATGGGTTCTATAACTGATTCAAGTATTTTTTGCCAGATCCTAATTGGTATGTCGAATTTTGTGTTCCTTTTGATGGCATAGAAGTCCCTTCTTGCCTTGTCTTCAGATCGTTCACAGCTTTGCGGAAGTTACCTGTGGCGCTGATATTTAGGCCGAGGTATGTATGTTTTTTTGTGTGCTTTAGGGCAACGGTGTCTAGATGGAATTTGTATTCATGGTACTGGCAACTGGACCTTTTTGGAACACCATTATTTTTGTCTTACTGAGATTTACTGTCAGGGCCCAGGTCTGACAGAATCTGTGCAGAAGATCCAGGTGCTGCTGTAGGCGCTCCTTGGTTGGGGACAGAAGCATCAGATCATCAGCAAGCAGTAGGCATTTGGCTTCAGATTCTAGTAGGGTGAGGCCAGGTGCTGCAAACAGTTCTAGTGCCCTCGCCAATTCGTTGATATATATGTTGAAGAGGGTGGAGCTTAAGACGTCATATGTTTTTCCCCCAACACCACTTTCTATCAATTTGTATAGCAGATCCTCATGCCAAATCTGTCGTACGGTAATTTGGTAAAAAGTAAATTCGACATTTGCTCAGTACATTGTTTTCGCTGAGAAAATGTACCAGTCTGCTGTTAATGATAATGCAGAGGATTTTCCCAAGGTTGCAGTTGACGCACATCCCCCGGTAGTTATTGGGGTCAAATTTGTTTCCACTTTTGTGGATTGAGATGATGAAGTCCTTGGTTCCAAATATTGGGGAAGATACCAGAGCTGAGGATGATGTTAAAGAGTTTAAGTATAGCCAATTGGAATTTGTGGTCTCTATATTTTATCATTTCATTTAGGATACCATCAACGCCACAGGCCTTTTTTGGGTTGGAGGGTTTGTATTTTGTCCTGTAGTTCATTCAATGTAATTGGAAAATCCAGTGGGTTCTGGTAGTCATTAATAGTTGATTCTAAGATTTGCATTTGATCACGTATATGTTTATACTGTTTGTTCTTAGCCAAAATTACTGGAGAAGTGGTTTATCAATACATCTCAGTTTAGGATAGATAACTCTTGTTTGTTTAGAGTTTTCCAATTTTCCCAGAAGTGGTTGGATTCTTCAATTACATTGAGCTGATTTCTGAGGTGCTGTTTCTTCTTTTTCCGTAGTGTATTTCTGTATTGTTTTAGTGATTCACCATAGTGAAGGTGTAGGCTCAGGTTTTCTGCGTCTCTTATATTTTTGGTTGGGTAGGTTGAGACTTGTGGAGGTCTACAATTTTTCTTCTGAGGTCTTGGCTGATTTCTTTAGATTTTCCCATAATGTCAAGCAAAGCGGCGCTGAGTTTGAAGGTAGGCCTTGAAATACATCCACAGGAACACCTCCAATTAACTCAAATTATGTCAATTAGCCTATCAGAAGCTTCTAAAGCCATGACATCATTTTCTGGAATTTTCCAAGCTGTTTAAAGGCACAGTCAACTTAGTGTATGTAAACTTCTGACCCACTGGAATTGTGATACAGTGAATTCTAATAAGTGAAATAATCTGTCTGTAAACAATTGTTGGAAATATTACTTGTGTCATGCACAAAGTAGATGTCCTAACCAGCTAGCCAAACTATAGTTTGTTAACAAGACATTTGTGGAGTGGTTGAAAAACGACTTTTAATGACTCCAACCTAAGTGTATGTAAACTTCCGACTTCAACTGTACATACCCAGCGTCCGACAGAGCTGCAGGAGTTGTGACACGTTTTTGTTGGTAACTCTCTCTCTTTCTCTCTGCCCATCAAATTATATGTTTACAATAATACTGGTCTGCTCCGAGGCACACACATGGACACACACGCACACATGCACTCACACACATACACACACACACGCACACACACACACACACATACACTGAGGTGCAGTTTCCAGAAAGGGGTAAAAAAATAAAATAAAAAAATAATTCTTCGCATTAACAGTAAGACCAGTACCTAATGGTAGCACTTTATAGTAACTCCACGTAATAAAGCATGTGTAATGGATTAGTGAATAGTGTATTCATCATTTATTAACCGTTAATCCTACATTTGTTAATGTTAGTAACCTAGTTATTCACACATTTAAAAACAACTTTCATAAGATGTTTAATATAGGTCTTTATCAACCATTTATTAATAATTAGTGTGGGCTATTTATACTTTGTAAATACTTTTGAGTGACCAAAAGTACCTGATGCTCCTTAAGGTCTCAAAATGGCTCCTAGAACATAGAAATGTTTAAACAATAAGCACATAATACATGCTCCTTTGTAGCTCAGTTGGTAGAACATGGCGCGTGTAACACCAGGGTAGTGGGTTCCATTACTGGGATCACCCATATGTAAAATGCATGCACGCATTACTGTAAGGCACTTTGGCTAAAAGTGTCTGCTGAATGGCATATATTATACTATCATTATATATTACAATACAACGGATGTTTAAGAAAATATACAGTACTTAAAATGTTATTCCAAAACAGTCATACTGTTGTAATAGTGTGATGTGTAACTTCAGACACACTATGCTGAGTAAAATAACATTTTTAGCCCGAAAATGCTAACATAAGCTTTTCTTTCGTTGGCAGTGACTTTTCTATGTGTGGATTGTAGTCACTCCTTAGAGCAGTCTAATATTGGTTAACTCAGAAATAAAATCTTGCATAATTTGGTCAGCTGTGTAATTATGTTCTGGGTCCATGCGTGTTAGAAATTGTGAGTTCCGTTTTGTGAAGTCTTCACCCTCGCAAAAGGAAACTCATGTTTCACACACACACACACACACGCGCACACACACACACACACACACACACACACACACACACACACACACACACACACACACACACACACACACACACACACACACACACACACACACACACACACACACACACACACACACACACACACACACACACACACACACACACACACGTAATGAGCAGTCAGTGTGTGTTCCACTTCATCAACTGTAATAAGATGTCACTATGATAAGGACATGTGTGACGTCTGGACGTATTGTTATAATGAAGACATGTAAGGGTGTGTGTCACATCTAGACACAGTGTTATGATGAGTGGATGTCACTTTCAGCCTCATTTAATCATTGAACCCTGAGGCCTACCTGCCACAAATTAGCATTACTCACAAATACACACACCCTGTCATACTCATGCATACACAAAATGTATTCCACGAGGACGTCTATCTGTTAATCATTGTCTAATCTAAGAGTTGTCTTCACAGACAGACAGATTCTAAATTCACAATATTCAAATCACATTCATTTCCTTCAGCCATTCTAACAAAAGCATGTTGAACTGAGAGGAGAATGAATAGCCTAGTCACTTCATTCAGTGTGTGTGTGTGGGGGGGGGGGGGGCTGAAGAAATGTGCCATGGCACCTAAGATCCTCACAAACTTCTACAGATGCACCATCGAGAGCATTCTGTCTTCACCAGCTGGTACCGCAACTGCTCCGCCCTCAAACACAGAGGGTGATGCGGTCAGCCCAACGTGTCACTGTGGGCACAATGCCTGCCCTCCAGGTCATCTACAACACCCAGTGTCACAGGAAGGCCAAAAAGATCATCAAGGACCTCAGCCACCCTAGTCACGGCCTGTTCACCCCGCTACCATTCTATAAGGAGGAGACGGAACATGTCCATCAAAACTGGGACCAATACACTGAAAAACAGCTTCTATCTCCAGGCCATCAGGCTGTTAAATAGTCACCACTAGCTGGCCACCAATGTTTATATGCTGTTTTACACACTTTATACTGTATGTATATACTGTATTCTATCGTGACATGCGTACTTACGAGCTCTTTCCCAACAATGTAGAGTTAAAAATTAAAAAGATGTTTAAATATAGAAAAGAGTAACACAATAAATAACAATAGTGATACTATAGACAAGGAGTACAGATACCGAGTCAATGTGGGGTACGAGGTAGTTGAGGTAATATTACTGCACTGTTGGAGCTAGAAACATAAGCATTTCGAAGCACCTGCAATAACATCTAACAGCCAGATACAGTGCATTCGGAAAGTATTCGGGATCCCTTCCCTTTTTCCACATTTTGCTACATTACAGCCTTATTCTAAAATGGATTAAATAAAACATTTTCCTCATCAATCTACACACAATACCCCATATTGACAAAGCGAAAACTGTTTTTTAGACATTTTTGCAAATGTATTAAATTAAAAACAGAAGTACCTTATTTACATAATGTCATTGATTGGGTGCAGAGATGTAGCGGAGTCAGGCACAGGACACAGGTTTGAGCAAAACAACTGAGTTTACTCAATAAAAAGCAAGCAATAATCCAATAAGGAAAATACAGACAGAATAACACTTACACGAACCACTAAGACACCAACAATCACGGACAGAACAGAAAGGTATGCCAGAGGGTTAAATAAGGAACATGATATGGGAATTGAAACCAGGTGTGTGTAATACAGACAAAACTAAACGAAAATGAAACATGAATCGGTGGTGACTAGAAAGCCGGTGACGTCGACCGCCGAACACAACCCGAACAAGGAGAGGGGCCGACTTCGGCGGAAGTCGTGACACATAAGTATTCAGACCCTTTGCTATGAGACTCAAAATTGAGCTCAGGTACATCCTGTTTCCATTGATCATCCTTGAGATGTTTATACAACTTGATTGGAGTCCACCTGTGGTAAATTCAATTGATTGGACATGATTTGGAAAGGCACACACCTGTCTATATAAGGTCCCACAATTGATAGTGCATGTCAGAGCAAAAACCAAGCCATGAGGTTGAAGGAATTGTCCATAGAGCTCCAAGACAGGTTTGTTTCAAGGCACAGATCTGGGGAACGGTACCAAACAATGTCTGCAGCATTGAAGGTCCCCAAGATCACAGTGGCCTCCATCATTCTTAAATGGAATAAGTTCGGAACCACCAAGACTCTTCCTAGAGCTGGCCACCCGGCCAAACTCAGCAATAGAGGGAGAATGGCCTTGATCAGGGAGGTGACCAAGAACCCGATGGTCACTGACAGAGCTCCCGAGTTCCTCTGTGGAGATGGTAGAACCTTGGGCTCATGCGGTGGAGGAGATCTTCGTGGGCTATACTCAGCCGTGTCTCAGGGTAGTAAGTTGGTGGTCTGTTGATATCCTTCTAGTGGAGGAGATCTTTGTGGGCTATACTCAGCCTTGTCTCAGGGTAGTAAGTTGGTGGTCTGTTGATATCCCTCTAGTGGTGTAGATCTTCGTGGGCTATACTCAGCCTTGTCTCAGGGTAGTAAGTTGGTGGTCTGTTGATATCCCTCTAGTGGTGTGGGGGCTGTGCTTTGACAATGTGGGTGGGGTTATATCCTGCCTGGTTTGCCCTGTCCGAGGGTATCGTCGGATGGGACCACAGTGTCCCCCGACCCACCCCTGTCTCAGTCTCCAGTCTCCAGTATCTATGCTGCAATAGTCTATGTGCCAGGGGGCTTATCTGGTGTCCTGTGTGAATTTAAGTATGCTCCCTCTAATTCTCTCTCCCTCTCTCCCTTCCCTCCCGGAGGACCTGAGCCCTAGAATCAAGCCTCAGGAATACCTGGCCTGATGACTCCTGGCTTTCCCCAGTTCACCTGGTCGTGCAGCTGCTC
This sequence comes from Salvelinus alpinus, assembly GCF_045679555.1. Lineage (NCBI taxonomy): Eukaryota > Metazoa > Chordata > Actinopteri > Salmoniformes > Salmonidae > Salvelinus > Salvelinus alpinus. Next base: position 70,739,665 of record NC_092090.1, on the reverse strand, counting down.
CAGTTTCAACTGTTCTGCCAGCGGCTATGGAACCCTGACCTATTAACCGGATGTGCTACCTTGTCCCGCACCTGCTGTTTTCAACTCTCTCTCTCTCTCTCTCTCTACCTCCCCTGCTGTCTCGACCTCTGAATGCTCGGCTATGAAAAGCCAACTGACATTTACTCCTGGCCTTAAATGGCCATGTAATCTTATAATCGCCACCCGGCACAGCCAGAAGAGGACTGGACACCTCTCAAAGCCTGGTTCCTCTCTAGGTTTCTTCCTAGGTTCCTGCCTTTCTAGGGAGTTTTTCCTAGCCACCATGCTTCTACATCTGCATTGCTTGCTGTTTGCGGTTTTAGGCTGGGTTTCTGTATAGCACTTTGTGACATCTGCTGATTTAAAAAGGGCTTTATAAATACATTTGATTGATTGACAACCATCTCTGCAGCACTCCATCAATCAGGCATTTATGGTAGAGTAGCCAGACGGAAGCCACTCCCAGTAAAAGGCACATGACAGCCCGCTTGGAGTTTTCCAAAAGGCATCTAAAGGAGTCTCAGGCCATGAGAAACAAGATTCTCTGATCTGATGAAACCAAGATTGAACTCTTTGGCCTGAATGCCAAGCGTCACATCTGGAGGAAACCAGGCACCACTCATCACCTGGCCAATACCATCCCTACGGTGAAGCATGGTGGTGGCAGCATCATGCTGTTGGGATGTTTTTCAGGGACTGGGAGACTAGTCTGGATCAAGAGAAAGACGAATGAAGCAAAGTACGGAGAGATCCTTGATGAAAACCTGCTCCAGAGCGTTCACCTTCCAACAGGACTACGAACCTAAGCACACAGCCAAGACAATGCAGGAGTGGCTTCGGGACAAGTCTCTGAATGTCCTTGAGTGGCCCAGCCAGAGCCCAGGCTTGAAACCCAATCGAACATCTCTGGAGAGATCTAAAAATAGCTGTGCAGCTACGCTCCCCATCCAACCAGACAGAGCTTGATGCTCTGCAGGGAAGAATGGGAGAAACTCCCCAAATACAGGTGTGCCAAGCTTGGAGCATCATACCCAAGAAGACTCTAGGCTGTATTTTCTGCCAAAGGTGTTTCAACAAAGTACTGAGTAAAGGGTCTGAATACTTATGTAAATGTGATATTTTTTTATTCTTCTAAATTTGCAATAATTTCTAAAAACATGTTTTTACTTCGTCATTATGGGGTATTGTGTATAGATTGATGAGGGGGTAAAAACAAGTCAATCCTTTTTATAATAAGGCTGTAACATAACAAAATGTGGAAAAAGGGAAGGGGTCTGAATACTTTCTGAATGCAATGGGGAGTGGTACTCACTAAGGAAGCAACATGACATCTGTAACACTTGTGTACTCGTGTGCGTGCAAGTGTCTGTGTAAAAGACGTTTGTCTATGTAGCATAACCAAGACCATAGAACAGTAGAGTAGTGTTACAGTAGTAAAGTACCTGTAAAGCATCTATAGAGAAGTGCAGCTCAATAGGACTATAGTCTGTAAAAACGTCTCATACTGCCACATTTGGAATTGATTATCTTCACTGGTAGAGAGAGCTGAGGGCATACATATGAGGCACTCAGAAAAGTCCGCAAAGCCTTGCCAAGAGAAAAAAGTTCTAATTTTGCCCTGCATTGTTTTACGAAGAACACCTAAAATAAAGAGATAGACGGATGAACAGAGAGAGAGAGAGAGAGAGGGGAAGAAATAGTGGCCACCCTTCAGAGACCTATGCTGGACCCACACACTGGGTGCATCTCCATTATCTAAACACGCTTCCTCCTCTACTCTCCCTAATCTGAAGAGGTGAAAACAATATACAACTGGACACATCTATAACCAACAATTTGACATCAGAAGAGATGAGGAGCAGAGCCCATTCTGGGTTTGAGATACACACCACCAAATCTCTACCCTTCCACCCAAAATGTACTGTACAGATATTTAAAAGGAATCGACTGGTCTAAGAAATATGTTGGAAACTCCCTCTAGTCCTCTTAGGCCTATAATGATTTTAAGAGCAAATGCAATATGGTGAGGCAGGTAGAGAATCAAAACGCAGTGTATATGTCAAAGGGAAACCAAAGCGCATATATAACGGCACAGGATGAGACCCAGATGCAGACACAGGAGGCAGATGGTTCGAGTCTCAGAGATGTATTATATACAAGGGGTAGGCAAATGGCAGGACAGGCAGAGATCAGTAATCCTAATAAGAATCAGGCAGGCAGGCTCAGGGTCAGGGCAGGCAAAAACAGGAGACAAAGGGGCTATGAGACAGGTTTCATTTTAGACACATGAAAAGTGGGATGTATATGGAGGGTGCGGGGCAACAGAAGACGAACAGCAGTGTGGCTAAGGATTTTAGAGATGGGGAAAAGGCCGATAAAGTGGGGGGAAAGTTAACGGGACTCCACCCTGAGGGGCAGATCCTGAGTGGAGAGCCATACCCTCTGCCCGAGATGATAGCGAGAAGCCGGGGTCTCTTCCAGGTACGTCGACAGCGGCGGACGAACATCTGGGCCGAGGGTATGCTGACTTCTTCCTTTTGCTCAGGGAAGAGCGGAGGCTGGTAACCCAAGGAACACTCAATTTGTGTACTCCACCCACATGAGTTGCTGTCTCCAGGTCCTGATTGGCTTGCTCCGACTGGCCGTTAGATTGGGGATGAAACCCGGAGGACAGGCTGGCCAATGACCCAATCAGGGTGCAGAATGCCTTCCAGAACCTGGACGAGAACTGAGGACCACATTCGGAGACCATGTCGACCAGAAGTCTATGGATCCGGAAGACGTGCTGCACCATAAGCTGGGCCGTCTCCTTGGCTGAGAGCAAGGGAAGGGGAATGAAATGTGCTGCTTTGGAAAACCTATCCACAACCATAAGGAGGGTGGTGTTGCCATCTGACGGGGGGGGGGGGGGGGGGGGGGCGTGACAAAGTCCAGGGATATATGGGACTAGGTGCTGTGAGGAACAGGGAGTGGTTGAAGGAGGCCAGCCGGAGCTTGCCACTGAGTCTTGTTCAGTGTGCACACAGTGCGAATGCGGAGATGTCAGGAACCATGGTGGGCCACCAAAATCGTTGTCGGATGAAAGCCATGGTCTGACGGGAGCCGGATGACAGGTAAGGTTAGCGGAATGGCCCATTCCAGGACCTTTACCGTGATGTCATTGAGGCCCCAGTAGTTGATACACGGGTGCAGGATTTTGTCCTTTTTTTTCACAAAGAAGAAGGGGGAGGCAGAAGGACGAATTATCCCTGCAGCCAGAGAATCTTCAATGTACTCCTCCATGGCCTTGGTCTCTGGGCCAGACAGGGAATAAAGCCACCCCCGAGGCGGGGTGGTGCCCGGGAGGAGATCAATGGCACAATCTTAGGGACGATGCCGCGGAAGGGATGTGGCGCGAGCCTTGTTGAAAACCTCCCGGAGGTCCTTGTACTCTGCGTGAACAGAGGAGAGATCCAAGGCTTTTCTCAAGCCCGCAGGAGGACGTCCCGGGGTAGGCTGTGTCGTTTTAAGGGAATGTGCATGGCAGAACGGGCTCCAATCCAGGATAGAACTAGTAGCCCAGTCGATCAGGGGGTTGTGCCTCTGGGGCCATGAAAATCCCAAAACCACAGGAACATGAGGAGGTGTTAGTAGAAACTGTATGGACTCAGTGATTGCCCGACATTCGCAGGTTAATGGGAACTGTACTGTGAGTGACCCTGCCAATGGCGCATCCGTCCAATGCTCTGGCATCCATGGGAATAGAGAGGAGTTGAGTGGAGATACCCAGCTCAGATACCAGGATAGCGTCCATGAAGCTCTCGTCAGCCTCAGGGTCAACGAGCACCCAGAGGGATTTAAACCAGTCACTCCACAGCAGGATAGCATGGAGAGGAGTACAAGTAATGAGAGTTTGGAGACTCCCAGTATGGCCCACCAGCGTACTTGTACATACTGATGAGCCTGGCCTTTTACTGGACAGGTGGATATATAATGTCCTGTAGTACCACAGTACAGGCAACTGTTGGAGCTCAGCCTGCGTAAACGTTCAGTAGGAGACAATCTAGCCCCCAGCTGCATGGGCTCTGGAGGAGACGAGTTGCCAGTCCCCGATGATTCCCGAGGTAACCTGGGTGACTTCGGATTATCTCTGGAATTCTTCGGAAGCAAAGGCGAAACCATGGACGAGCGAGTGCGGCCGAGAACAGACCTCTCCCTCCTGCGTTCCCCTTAGGCATCCATCAATCCTTATGGCCAAGGCTATGGGGAGTCGAGATTCATGGGTAACTCCCGAGCTGCGAGCTCGTCTTTAATTTCCTCCGATAATCCATGAAGACAGGTGTCAACCAGGGACTCCGGGTTCCAGACACTCTCGGCAGCCAACATGCGAAAGTCTACCGCGTAGTCTGCCACACTACGGAAGTCTTAACATAGTTGAAGTAGCTTCCGAGCCGTTTCTCTCCTGGGCACCGGATAATCAAACACCTTCCTCACCTCAGTACGAAATCCTCCAGACGTAGGCAAATGGCGGATTGTTGCTCCCACACCGTCATAGCCCAGGCGAGCGCTCTTCCAGACATCAGCGTAATGAGATACACTATCTTCGAACGATCTGAAGGAAACGACGAGGGCTGCAGCTCAAAGGTGAGGGAGCACTGGGAGAGAAACGCCCAGCAGGTTCCAGAATCGCCAACATAGCGCTCCAGAGGAGGTAAGGGGGGTTCTTGGGAAGCCGGGGTAGGCTGGGGAAAAGCACCGCTGTTAGCGCGTTACTGAGCATCCGGGAGGTTTCTGTTGTGGCTTGCTGCCCGACAGATAGTCTGGGGTATTGCTTCGGTAATGAGTTGAAACCCTGGTCATGGCTTCCGCCAAGGTATGGAGTCCTTCCATAAGGTTCTGAAGTAGCTCCTCGTGTCTTCCAATGGTGGCTCCTTGCAGGCAGACAGCATTGCAGAGCTGGTCCGAGTCTGCTGGGTCAGTCATGGCCAGTTAGTACTATACCGACACAGGATGAGACCCAGATGCAAACACAGGAGGCAGATGGTTCAAGTCTCAGAGATGTATTATATACAAGGGGTAGGCAAATGACAGGTCCAGGACAGGCACAGATCAGTAATCCTAATAAGAGTCAGGCAGGCGAAGAACGGCAGGCATGCGTAGGGTCAGGGCAGGCAAAAACAGGTCGGAACCGGGAAGACTAGAACACGCTGGAGGAAAAACACGCTGGGACGACTTGAAGAGACAAGACGAACTGGCAACAGACAGACAGAAAACGCAAGTATAAATACACAGGGGATAATGGGCAAAATAGGAGACACCTGGTGGGGGGTGGAGACAAGCACAAGACAGGTGAAACAGATCAGGGTGTGACAGCGCATGACATCATGAGCTAATCTGTTTGATCTGACTGCTGATTGACTGGCAGCCCCCTCTCTGAGCCCGCCCCCCGAGGGGAAACATCTCTATTTCGAACCTCATTCTGCTGGCGTGCATGTGTGTGTTCCCTGTGGGGGATCATTAATAATATATGACTCTGTGGTATAATAGACTTGTCTACTAGAGAATTACCACTGACAGAAAGACAGCTGATTAACATAGCTGAAGGACTGAATGGATGAGATGGAGAGAAAGAGCGAGAGAGAGAGAGAGAGAGAGAGAATAGAGAATAGAGGTGGGATGGGGAGAGAATAGAGGGAGTGAGGGACGGGGGGAGAGAGAGAATAGAGGAGGGAGGGAGAGACGGGAAGGGAGAGAGAATAGAGGAGGGAGGGAGAGAGAGAGAATAGAGGAAGGAGGGAGAGAGAATAGAGGAGAGAGAGAGAAAATAGAGAGATTAAGTAGGCTACCCTAACTAAAGAGATGTATTAACTAAATGCTGAGAGCATTAATAACATTTAAACTGATCTGCTAATGAAGGCTCAGCAAATGAACAAATGTAGAAATGCACCACAAACACACATATACACACAAACGGACTATGCAAGTACACACAAACACACACACAGTCATACTAAAAAGACAGCTTCACTCACAAAACTGCCATGAGTCATACTGTCACCGTGGCAACAGAGGCCATCTCTATGCAGAGCAGATTCCTCCAGATCTGTACAGTGTTACAGGCTATGCGGAATAACTACTGTGTGACTCACACACCCAAAGGTGCTCAAAGAGGCCCACTCTCTCTTACATGGCTTCCTGTCCTTTATGTAGGCCGTGTGAAAGAACTGGACAAGTAAAAACATCTACTCAGTGACCATCCACCATATTGCTTTCACCTATCCCATGTTTTCTGGTCAGTGCAGTTGAAGGAAAGTAGATGACGATTGTAAGCGTCTGTAATCTATACAGATATACTCAAATCACTGCCTTGCTGTGTTGGTTTGTGTGTCGGGCTGTGGACAGGAATAGTCAGGGTGTAGTTTCATCTCTCACCACCAGAGGTCATCTCCAGTCTCTGCCATAGCTGTGTGGACCAGGGACAGTCTTCGATACAACTATGACGGGCGAAGTGACATATTTTTAGGGAGTCCAGTGTGGACCAAATGGCTGTGTCCCAAATGGCACCCTTTTGACCAGGTCCCATACGCTGGCATTTTGGATGCACTGTGCTAGAGAGCAGGCCTACCTTCCATAGTGGCCAGACATCAACAGTCTGTGGTGACGGAGCATATTATTACAGTATTTTAACCTTTACTGTCTAGTTCAACAAATGTTTGGTACATCTGTCCTTTCACTGTGCAACCTTTCATGTAGTTAGATCTGTGGAGAGAGTTGTGGTAGTCAGTAGATGCTAGAAATCACTAAATCGCTATGGGGAATTAATGAATGAAAAAAACTTGGTGAGCTATGTGTCCTTTATCTGGGCTTAGGGTTAAGGTTTTTTGTTTAAAATGCGTAAGGTGCCTGCCCCCTAGATTTGCCTAAAGAGGAGTGTACTGCTGAACAGTGCCAGCATGGTGGGCATTCACACATGGGCTCCTGAGGGGAGTGATATAAGTGTGACACCACTGCAGCTCCGAGTTCCATCAAATAGGACTGATTTAAGCGCAACAACACAAGTGCCAACATTTTGATCAGCACTACACCAAACGCACAGAGCACATTTGGGCAGTTCACACTGCAACCATGGAAACAGGAGATTTTTACAAGGTGGCCGCGGCCAATGGTAAGGCACTTCCCTCTCAGCCTACACCAATCACAGAGTGGCCTGCAGCCCAGCCTACCCTGCACAGCTCCTGATGAGCTAACAGAGAGAGAGAGTGAGAGCGAGACAGTAGAGGGTATACTCTGTAGATTACGCTAATAGTGGGGAAAATGTGTGTGTGAGAGACTAAGAGTGTCTGAGTGTGTGTATATGTGCGTGATGCTCTGTAAGCTAGAAGAGTGTGTGAGAATGTAACGTGACAATGTGTGAGAAAACGTGCATGTAAGTGTCAGAGGACGTGATAAGATGCTTCCTAGTAAAAACACGATACTGGGGCTCTGCAGCATTGCACAGCTTACTGCAGCCATCTAATTTACACTCACAGGGGGAGACACGTAAAACGGGGCGAAAGTGGAGAGTAGGGGTCGGGTGTGTTTATCACAACATAAATCACACCTGGAACACATTTTCAGCCAATCAGCATCCGGGACCAGAACTATCCGTTGTATAATCTGGCGCATAATAACACTTTCCTGTATGGCATTAAGATTTCTGAAGAATGTTCCATTCTCCCTGATGAAGGTTACAGCATGGGGAAGTTCCAAATGGCATCCTATTCCCTATATAGTGCACTACTTTTGACCAGAGTACTGGTCAAAAGTAGTGCACTATATAGGAAATAAGGTGCCAATTGGGACAAAACCCATGTCTCCATGTGAAGGTTACCTCAAGGAAAGGTCGAAGAACAAAAAAACACAGCAATGACATCATCAGCTTTCAATAAACTCATTTATTATTTCACACAATGAATAACATGAACAAGTTCAATTTCATCTTAATAAGTGCCCAATGCGGCCAGCCAGGAAAACGGTAGCAAAAGAACGAGCTTTTCCTCAGAGAAAAGAGGAAAAAAAACTGAAAATAAAGACTACAAGATCATGATAAGTGAACATGACCAGAAGCATGCCAGCAGACATGGCTATACATATACAGTATATTGCATGTATATGTGCATTTGACATATATCTGTATATGAGTGAAGGCAAATACAAAATATGTGTACATTTACACATACATACTAAGAAGGATATATGCATATGCATGAGCATCTAAGTATTTACTTATGTCTACATGTCAAATATTTGCCATTTTTAATATTCATACAATGTACAAAAATGCTTTATGAATTACAAATCCATTACAAAAACAAACATATCAAACAATGTACAAGTCTTGCTCCAAATGCAACTGAAAGTCAACTTCTCTGCTTGTCTAAAATCTTAATGCATACAATCAAGTGGAGCATGCAAAAAAAGGAAAACCCACTCTAGTAAAAAGGTCCAAATACACTATGTATACAAACTCAAATATGCCAACACAGTTAAGAGCTCACTTTGTGCTCTTGCAAAGTACATTTATTGGTTTCCTCATCGACGCTTCATCTGCATGTTCAGCGTTGAACAACATTAAAGCTTGGAAACATAACATATATGTTAACGACTACACATATTAGTAGAGACTGGCTGCTTCTCAAATGACTCCATACCAGCACACTGCGTTTGAACAGGTTCTGTAGTAGTACACTATGTAGGCTGTGATTTGAGACGCATGCAGTATGATTCAGCTCCTGTGGCTGTCCTGGACTGGTCAGACTGGTCTCAGTGTAGAGGTAGAGGTCTTCCCTAACCACTGATCCAGGACCAGATGTTCCTTCGTCCCCCTGATGGTGAAGATTAGGATTTAGGGTTGGGTAAACTTCTACCTGGAGTCATACCAGTCATACAGTTGGACCAGAGTGAATACAGAACCCAGTACATAACAAAAGACCGCAAAACCCAACTTGACCATACGGGACTGTACTGGACCACGCGGTGGGTCTCGTGTAGCGTTAAAGCAGAGGATCGGGACAATACTAGTCAGCTGTAGAAGGCACCGGAACATCGGCTGGTAGAGAGAGAAACAGACAGATCCTAGTGGCTTTAACTCAAACATCAGAGACCGGCCATGGAATATTGAGCTGCCAAGCCTATAGACCCCTTAAACCACATCTAGATTCCTTAGACCAATCCTAGACTACATCTAGATTCCTTAGACCAATCCTAGACTACATCTAGATTCCTTAGACCAATCCTAGACTGCATCTAGATTCCTTAGACCAATCCTAGACTACATCTAGATTCCTTAGACCAATCCTAGACTGCATCTAGATTCCTTAGACCAATCCTAGACTGCATCTAGATTCCTTAGACCAATCCTAGACTACATCTAGATTCCTTAGACCAATCCTAGACTGCATCTAGATTCCTTAGACCAATCCTAGACTGCATCTAGATTCCTTAGACCAATCCTAGACTACATCTAGATTCCTTAGACCAATCCTAGACTGCATGTAGATCACACTCAGACCCTAGAAAGGTTTAGAGATATCCAGGACTCCTGTGAAAGGTGTAGTTTGGTTATGAGATCCAGTTCAGGCTCAGTCTCTGCGCAGTGTGTGATCTGACACACACACTGACAAGGACAGGTGTATTTTTGGTAATGCCCTCTGAGCACGTCCCACACACACGCACACACTGCTGCACTAGGCACCCATTGGCTCAGGGGAGTATAGCTGCTAGCCAATGAGGGTTCTTGGTCTTAGCTGAAGTGCAATGAGAGACACTATCTTAGGCTGGCACAGGCCCTGGGATCTCAACCTTGCGATGATTGTTTGACGAACATTCTAATTGATGGATGGATAGGGACTGACTTATGGGGTCTTGCTGGCTCTAATGTCAAATGTGGTCTAAGATAGGTCTGTGGTCTAAGATAGGTAAGGTGGTCTAAGATAGGTCTGTGGTCTAAGATAAGTTTAGGTTTAGGCTATCCCAGTGTACGTAACTGAGCCCAGTTTGTATCCATGCAGGCAGAACACTACAGAACACAACAAAACAGACACTATTTACAACATTCAAACACTTCAGTACTGGAGCTTGCCTTCTGATTAAGGCAGCACTGCAGGGAGCTGCAGCCACTAAAGTTGACATGAAATGATAGTCACTTTCTGCACAACCCTTTACAAATTATTACTGATATTATTCACACTTCTGGTAAATTACTTCATGTTTTATTGGGTAAATAAGACACTTATTTGTCTTTGTGGAAGGGTGGATTCCTCAGACAGCCCAGGCCAGACCTGATGCATAGCAACTACGTAAGACAGCATGGTTCCCAATACAACTCCCCTGGCACAGCCTGTCCACAGCCTGGGGCCTGGTTCCATTTAAGTTCAGGGCCCCTTTCCACCTCTGTTGCTCGCAGCGCTCAGATATGAAAGGACTGGATGTGTGTAATAGTGTACGTGATGGATCCATTTTTCGTTCCCATAGTGCTTAACCGAGCCTGTTCACATCTGTTCACTCCAAAGAGCCAGGGTGAGCACAAGGGGCTTGGAACTGAAATGGAATCAGGCCTGTTGTACGTATGGCTGCAAAGGGACACAGGTAGTGCCCGTGTTGTGGTTGCTAAGACACACGTGTCGTAAATGCACAATCATAAGTACGTGGTTTCAATCGCAGTAACTTCTCCGCCATTTTGAATTCCCCCAAAATGAGATGTGATGGTTTAAGAAACAAACATAAGGCACGTGCAGAACTGCTGGAGCTGACAAGACCCTCACAGAGAGAGGAGAGGCTTCCCAAGTTTACATTACATTTACAGGTCCCCAATGAAATACTGACCCACTGGTATTTTCTGAAACACTGAAGACATGATAGCTAGCTGGTGTGTTTAACTGCAGATTGAGAATGCTGACAACCCCACACCTGACAAGTCTGTGAAACACACATATCTCTGAGACTTTGGTTAACCTATTCCAATCTTTACATTTTGTGTGATGTTATTTTTCGACCACTACTCAGACACAATCTTTAGAGTACCACACACTCACTACAAAGCACTGATCATTAACCCTCCTCCAGCTTCACTGTCCAATCAAATCTCAGACTTGGGCTTAGGTTTGACACCATTGGCTGAGCGTCCTGCATATTCAAATTGATTAAATTAATGCACATGTTTCTGAATGGATATTCACCATTGAAGTCAAGGCCAAAATGTAAGGCTAGAACAAGCATGTAAGTGCTGACTTTGATTAAATGTAAGCGTATGTTTATATAGTGCATTAAAACCAAGGTTTCGTCAAACACGCCTGATATTTCCATGTGTGTGATGGCCTTCTCATACACAAAATAAATGAATGAATACATGTGGTTCCTTCAGTCTGAGAACAAACAGGTCTTGAGTCACATCCAGATCTATTTTTGGTAATAAAACAACAATCCCAACGTTTATGGTCTATTGTACAACACTTCTATTTGATATAAGCCAGTACATGTAGATAGGCTGTTTTCCCCGCGGTAAAAGGCGGTTGAAAGTGGAGGATGCTCCTATGTACAGTTAGACCATAGCTGTAGAGACCTACAGTCAGGGAAGCTCAGTCCAACATATTGCCTTTAAAGTATCCATACCCAGGACAGGGCAGGGGAGTAGAGAGGGTGTAGAAGGGCTAGGGGTGAGGACAAGGGTTAGTGGGTAGGGTGAGTTACTGGTCTTAGATCCTGTGGGTCTGAGGGGTGAGGGATAAAAGGGTGAGTGGGGTAAGGTAGGTGGTCATTAACTAGCTTCATTAGAGAAGGCAAAAAAATAATCAGAGCTGCACAGTATCATATTAACCAATCACCACCCCCAGTCTGCTGGTAAAGACATGGCTCGTGCCACATTCAGATAAAGAGTATCATAAAGTACCATAGTATTTCATACTGTATAGTACCATAGTATCATACAGTATCTTATCAAAGAGTGCCATATAGTATCAGATATTGTAGCATAAAGTACCATACAGTATCATATTATAAGACGGTACGCATCATTGTATCACATACATGTATGATAAGAGTCACTGTTCGTCCTCAGTGGCACTCTCATTCAGAGTGCAACACTCCTCCCCTCCTAACTCGTTCAGAGTTAAACACTACTCCCTCCTAATGTTCCTTCATAGAGACCTACTGCAGTCACTCTCCTTATATCCAATCATAGAAGAGAAACAGACAGGCCAATAGGTCAAAGTGCACAGAGGTGGTCCCAGCATTGCTGTCTGTTTGGCTGCTATTGCTGTGTTCATCACCAAGTGGGAAGGTGGTAATTACCCAGTTGTAAAGTGGAAATTACCAGTTGGATGCATTCACATGCTTTGAACTCGTTGAGAAACGCTGATTGACTAATGGCCAACAAGCTTCGTTAACCATGAACTAAAAGTACCGCTATCGTGCTTGTAAACAAATTATAGTGTTAAAACCATAGCTTTTTATAAAGAATGTTTTGTTGTTGCATTTATCTGCTGAAAATGGTGTTATCGAGGTAATTTCCTTATTAGGTGACGTCAGAGGTCAACATGTGGGAGAAGTCAGAGCACAGGGATGATAGTTGCGTTTCCCACTAGTAATTACCAGTTGGAGAGGCGTTCGCGTGGATTTTTCCAGTCGTATGTGGTAAATACTACCTTCCCACTTGGTTTTGAATGCAGCATTTGGCCAGCGTTGGCTCCTCTCACCAGCTCTCTGATAGGCCAGAGCTAATCTATCTATCTGCAACTGTGATGCTGTCTGATTGGCTAGTGGAAGGCCATATCCCCTCCCTCCTCTCTCCTGCACCTCCCCCTGCGTTTCCTTCCTCTGACCGGTGGGGGCGCCAGAGAGCGTGCTCGGTGCACCACCGTCTCAATGGCCACTGAGATAGAGTCGTGATTGGAAAACTCCAGAGGCTGGGGGATGGGACTTGGTCTTAAGCTCCGCCTACCCGGTAGGTCCACACACCTCTCCAACACTGGCATCCCGAAGCCCCTCCCTTCGTCCCTCCCATAACTGGTGGGTTCAGATTCATCAATAGGGTGTTTCCGGGGGCGACCAGGACGCCTCTTGACGACGTTGTTGCCAGTCTTAGCCTGGCGCTGGAGACGCTTCACACGCAGGATCTTCTGCACGTGCTCAAAACTCCTCTGACTGTTGAGCACATTGTTGAGAGAACACATCCTCCTGACCTCACCGTGGATCTGTTCCACCTCATGACGCTTATACCTCCTCTTACCTGAGAGAGAGAGAGAGAGAGAGAGAGAGAGAGAGAGAGAGAGAGAGAGAGAGAGAGAGAGAGAGAGAGAGAGAGAGAGAGAGAGAGAGAGAGAGAGAGAGAGAGAGAGAGAGAGAGAGAGAGAGAGAAAGAAAAGAGAGTTATGTGATCGCACTTTGGCAATGTAAGATATTGAATGAAGATGGCAATAGAGCTCATTGACTTAACAGATGGAGAAGAGGAAGGGGAAAGAGAGGGGGGCATTTTACAAGACCACCATTTAACAAGCTATTTGATATGACAATGAAACTAAGGCAAAATCAGAGGGGTTCACAAGACAATGTCAGCAAGAAAGAATTGGCCTGAATGCAAAAATTGGATGAGACATATGCAAATCTTGCTCATTGACAGAAACACTGTTTTTGTTTGATCTGCTTCCTGCTAATTTCCTCCATATTCAGGCCTACATTGCAGATGAGACAGAAGTAGAGATTCCATCCTGTGCTAAAGAGCGGAGAGGAGAGAGAGTGATGGAGAGAGAGACATGTTTCCCAGGCCAATAAAGCCCCTTTGAATTGAATTGAATTGAGAGAGTGTGGAGCTTCCATTCTGCTAGCAGGAAATCCACAGAAATGTCTCCTTCAACCATTAAATGTGTCTCTACACAATAGTGTTTCTACGCATCTGGAGCACAGACTGGCAAACAGGCCAGACACACGCAACACACATATTCGCTCAGACACACTGCAAACGCACGCACGCACGCACGCACACACACACACACAGACATAGACACACACACGCACACACACGCACAGACACGCACGCACAGACACGCACAGACACACAGACACACACACACACACACACACACACACACACACACAGACAGACACAGACACACAGACACAGACACAGACACAGACACAGACACAGACACACACACACACACGCACAGACACAGACACACACACACACACACACACACACACACACACACACACACACACACACACACACACACACACACACACACACACACACACACACACACACACACACACACACACACACACACACACACACACACACACACACACAGACACACAGACACACAGACACACAGACACACAGAATAAGAAGAGTGGCTGAGCAGAGGAAACTGAAGCCATATTGTTTCCTTCATGCTGGTAAACTGGGCACTCTGCCCTTCATACACACAGCGTCTCTCTCCCTCCCTCTCTCCCTCCCTCCCTCCCCTTACAGCCCCCCTCTTCTCTCTGGGCTACGTTCCCAGACTGGACCAAAGCCAAAATGGAGGAAAATCACAATCAGACATAACAGGCCCAAACCAGCCGCCTTTAAACGTGCTTGCTCTCTCCCTCTCTCTATATTCTCCATGCTCTCTCCCTCTCTCTCCCTCTGTCCTCCCTGCTCTCTCCCTCTCTCTATATCCTCTCTGCTCTCTCCCTCTCTCTATCCTCCCTGCTCTCTCCCTCTCTCTGTCCTCCCTGCTCTCTCTATCTCTCTATCCTCCCTGCTTTCTCCCTCTTTATATCCTCCCTGCTCTCTCCCTCCTCTCCCTCTCTCGCTCTCCTCTCTCTATCGTCCCTGCTCTCTCCCTGTCTCTATCCTCCGTGGTCTCTCCCTCTCTCTATCCTCCCTGCTCTCTCCCTCCTCTCCCTCTCTATCCTCCCTGCTCTTTCCCTATCCTCCCTGCTCTCTCTCTCTCTATCCTCCCTGCTCTCTCCCTCCTCTCCCTATATATCCTCCCTGCTCTCTCCCTCTCTCTATCCTCCCTGCTCTCTCCCTCTCTATCCTCCCTGCTCTCTCCCTCCTCTCCCTCTCTATCCTCCCTGCTCTCTCCCTATCCTCCCTGCTCTCTCTCTCTCTATCCTCCATGCTCTCTCCCTCCTCTCCCTATATATCCTCCCTGCTCTCTCCCTCTCTCTATCCTCCCTGCTCTCTCCCTCTTCTCTCGCTCTCCTCTCTATATCCTCCCTGCTCTCTCCCTCCTCTATCTCTATCGCTCTCCCTCTCTCTATCCTCCCTGCTCTCTCCCTCCTCTCCCTCTCTATCCTCCCTGCTCTCTCCCTCTCTCTATCCTCCCTGCTCTCTCTATCCTCCCTGCTCGCTCCCTCTCTCTATCCTTTCTGCTCTCACCCCCCTCTCCCTCTCCCTCTCTCGCTCTCCTATTCACTGTGGTTCTTCAGTGTCTCTGGGTGACAGTGTAACAGTACTAACACAGTACTAACTACCCATTGAGAAATGTGATATACTATTCACATTTATATTGGTCTATCTATTTAAGATGACTTGAAAGACAACAGGAAGTATGACACACAAATTCATTCATAATCTGCCCATCATCGGTACTCCCAGCTATCAAATGGCTTGCAGATGATTTCAAAAGACATAAACCGTTTACTCCTGACTCTGAAATTGTAAACTTGCCCAAAGGTATTGAGATCTTCATCATATTATGATCATGATTGAGTGTTTATAGATAGGAAAGATGTGATGGGAATAAAACATTTAGTGTTCTGTATAATAAAGCCTGCTGTCCATAGTGTTGTGTATAATAAAGCCTCCTGTCCATAGTGTTCTGTATAATAAAGCCTCCTGTCCATAGTGTTGTGTATAATAAAGCCTCCTGTCCATAGTGTTCTGTATAATAAATCCTCCTGTCCATAGTGTTGTGTATAATAAAGCCTCCTGTCCATAGTGTTGTGTATAATAAAGACTCCTGTCCATAGTGTTCTGTATAATAAAGCCTCCTGTCCATAGTGTTGTGTATAATAAAGCCTCCTGTCCATAGTGTTGTGTATAATAAAGCCTCCTGTCCAATGTTGTGTATAATAAAGCCTCCTGTCCATAGTGTTGTGTATAATAAAGCCTCCTGTCCATAGTGTTGTGTATAATAAAGCCTCCTGTCCATAGTGTTCTGTATAATAAAGCCTCCTGTCCATAGTGTTGTGTATAATAAAGCCTCCTGTCCATAGTGTTCTGTATAATAAAGCCTCCTGTCCATAGTGTTGTGTATAATAAAGCCTCCTGTCCATAGTGTTCTGTATAATAAAGCCTCCTGTCCATAGTGTTCTGTATAATAAAGCCTCCTGTCCATAGTGTTCTGTATAATAAAGCCTCCTGTCTATAGTGTTGTGTATAATAAAGCCTCCTGTCCATAGTGTTGTGTATAATAAAGCCTCCTGTCCATAGTGTTGTGTATAATAAAGACTCCTATCCATTGTGTTCTGTATAATAAAGACTCCTGTCCATAGCCTCTCTTCTACCGAGACAAAGAGTCATTAGTCTAATACACTAAGCACTGAGTAGCAGCAATTTATGAGGTGCGGACACACACACACACACACACACACACACACACACACACATTAAGTAGCAGAAATTTATGAGCTGCATATATGCATCATAAAAAATGATGACCTTCAGCAGTTCTTCAGTGTCTATAGCTCTGTGACTGATCTGAAGCGTCTATAGCTCTGTGACTGATCTGAAGGCAGTTCTTCAGTGTCTATAGCTCTGTGACTGATCTGAAGGCAGTTCTTCAGTGTCTATAGCTCTGTGACTGATCTGAAGGCAGTTCTTCAGTGTCTATAGCTCTGTGACTGATCTGAAGGCAGTTCTTCAGTGTCTATAGCTCTGTGACTGATCTGAAGGCAGTTCTTCAGTGTCTATAGCTCTGTGACTGATCTGAAGGCAGTTCTTCAGTGTCTATAGCTCTGTGACTGATCTGAAGGCAGTTCTTCAGTGTCTATAGCTCTGTGACTGATCTGAAGGCAGTTCTTCAGTGTCTATAGCTCTGTGACTGATCTGAAGGCAGTCCTTCAGTGTCTATAGCTCTGTGACTGATCTGAAGGCAGTTCTTCAGTGTCTATAGCTCTGTGACTGATCTGAAGGCAGTTCTTCAGTGTCTATAGCTCTGTGACTGATCTGAAGGCAGTTCTTCAGTGTCTATTGCTCTGTGACTGATCTGAAGGCAGTTCTTCAGTGTCTATAGCTCTGTGACTGATCTGAAGGCAGTCCTTCAGTGTCTATAGCTCTGTGACTGATCTGAAGGCAGTTCTTCAGTGTCTATAGCTCTGTGACTGATCTGAAGCGTCTATAGCTCTGTGACTGATCTGAAGGCAGTTCTTCAGTGTCTATAGCTCTGTGACTGATCTGAAGGCAGTTCTTCAGTGTCTATAGCTCTGTGACTGATCTGAAGGCAGTTCTTCAGTGTCTATAGCTCTGTGACTGATCTGAAGGCAGTTCTTCAGTGTCTATAGCTCTGTGACTGATCTGAAGGCAGTTCTTCAGTGTCTATAGCTCTGTGACTGATCTGAAGGCAGTTCTTCAGTGTCTATAGCTCTGTGACTGATCTGAAGGCAGTCCTTCAGTGTCTATAGCTCTGTGACTGATCTGAAGGCAGTTCTTCAGTGTCTATAGCTCTGTGACTGATCTGAAGGCAGTTCTTCAGTGTCTATAGCTCTGTGACTGATCTGAAGGCAGTTCTTCAGTGTCTATAGCTCTGTGACTGATCTGAAGGCAGTTCTTCAGTGTCTATAGCTCTGTGACTGATCTGAAGGCAGTTCTTCAGTGTCTATAGCTCTGTGACTGATCTGAAGGCAGTCCTTCAGTGTCTATAGCTCTGTGACTGATCTGAAGGCAGTTCTTCAGTGTCTATAGCTATGTGACTGATCTGAAGGCAGTTCTTCAGTGTCTATAGCTCTGTGACTGATCTGAAGGCAGTTCTTCAGTGTCTATAGCTCTGTGACTGATCTGAAGGCAGTTCTTCAGTGTCTATAGCTCTGTGACTGATCTGAAGGCAGTTCTTCAGTGTCTATAGCTCTGTGACTGATCTGAAGGCAGTTCTTCAGTGTCTATAGCGCTGTGACTGATCTGAAGGCAGTTCTTCAGTGTCTATAGCTCTGTGACTGATCTGAAGGCAGTTCTTCAGTGACTGATCTGAAGGCAGTTCTTCAGTGTCTATAGCGCTGTGACTGATCTGAAGGCAGTTCTTCAGTGTCTATAGCTCTGTGACTGATCTGAAGGCAGTTCTTCAGTGTCTATAGCTCTGTGACTGATCTGAAGGCAGTTCTTCAGTGTCTATAGCTCTGTGACTGATCTGAAGGCAGTTCTTCAGTGTCTATAGCTCTGTGACTGATCTGAAGGCAGTACTGTTTTGCGTCCTCCACCCTATTGATTAAGATTTGGGTATGGTAAGCGGATCCTAGATCTGTGTTTAAGGTACACTGCTATCCAGAGTTTTCAGCCAACTGCAGGAGGAAGGATTCTATTGTGTGTGTGTGTGTGTGTGTGTGTGTGTGTGTGTGTGTGTGTGTGTGTGTGTGTGTGTGTGTGTGTGTGTGTGTGTGTGTGTGTGTGTGTGTGTGTGTGTGTACGCGAAGAGAAAATCACTCTCATTAACTCTGCAAAAAGGATGACCTGCTTTTATACAAATGATTATGTGAGAGATTGCTGTCAGCTGCAGTGGAACCTGCTGATTAGTGGGAGCGCACACACACACACACACACACACACACACACACACACACACACACACACACACACACACACACACACACACACACACACACACACACACACAGTTCAAATCAGGCTCAGATAAACACCCAATCACAGGGAGGAAATGATTTAGAAACACATTCAATCACACAAGAGTGGAGGATAATATGAATTTTAGATCAGAGTGTGTGTGTGTGTGTGTGTGTGTGTGTGTGTGTGTGTGTGTGTGTGTGTGTGTGTGTGTGTGTGTGTGTGTGTGTGTGTGTCTGAGAGTGTAAGTGCACGTGTGTGTGTTTTAATTGGGCTAGGGCTGGTCTGTGGAGCGTAGCAGTAAGTCATGCTGGTAGAGTGAGGAGAGACGGAGGAGAGAGAGGGAGGGGAGACAGGAGAGAGAGAGGGAGTGAAGAGGGTAGGTGAGAGAAGAAGGAGAGAGAGAGGGAGACAGGGGAGAGGGGGGAGAGTTTATTGAGAGAGAGGGAGGGAGTAGAGGCCGGAAAGACAGGGGACAGGGAGAAGAGAGAGTGACGTGAGGGAAGAGAGAGAAAGAAGTGGTATGTCTGGAGCAGAAGGAGAGATGGAGGAGGGAAAGAGAAAAATGGGGGTTAGAAAAGGGGGGTTAGAGAGAGGGGGTAGTGTGTCTGTGAGTCACCCCCCGCGGGTCCCCCGGGGAGGGGGATGTAATCTAAGTGAGCCCCTGGCTTCTCTCCCCCTCCACTGGACTAGGCCCCACTCATTAAAGCCCTGGCTGGTGGCCAGCTCTGTTAACACAGCCACTGCCTTTTACTGCCTGTTTGGAGAATATAAATCACAACCTGAGAATCATATATCTCTGGGACCAACCATTGGCAGGCTGGGAGGAATGGATGGAGGGAGGGAGAGATTGGTGAATTATAGTCCTTTCCAGCCATGCGTTTCGTTCTCTCTCTCTCTCTCTCTCTCTCTCTCTCTGGCCAGATGTGCTCGCTGCACTCAGAATACAGAATGTACCAAAAACACATTTGTTCAGTATTTAGTGTTTTAGGAGCTGACTACCTCTTTGTCTGCAATAGGCTTACACATGTTCATCTGTCTGCTCTGAACACTGAGAAGACATCTTATATGCTATCCATATCATATATATACAGTTTAGGTAAAACATGAAGAAGAAGAAGAAGAAGAAGAAGAAGAAGAAGAAGAATGAATTACTGATGTTGTTTTCACTATAGAGACTGGAAGTGATGCAGCGCATCGGTACAAAAATATATTTTGAGCTAAATCTGAAAAATCAGATATCTGGAAAGAGGGGGGCTGTGTTATAACACGGTAATAAGCCTGTTATAGAGTAGTAATATGTTGTTACCTGTGAGAGGGGGGCTGTGTTATAGCACGGTAATAAGCCTGTTATAGAGTAGTAATATGTTGTTACCTGTGAGAGGGGGGCTGTGTTATAACACGGTAATAAGCCTCTTATAGAGTAGTAATATGTTGTTACCTGTGAGAGGGGGGCTGTGTTATAGCACGGTAATAAGCCTGTTATAGAGTAGTAATATGTTGTTACCTGTGAGAGGGGGGCTCTGTTATAACACGGTAATAAGCCTCTTATAGAGTAGTAATATGTTGTTACCTGTGAGAGGGGGGCTGTGTTATAGCACGGTAATAAGCCTCTTATAGAGTAGTAATATGTTGTTACCTGTGAGAGGGGGGCTGTGTTATAGCACGGTAATAAGCCTGTTATAGAGTAGTAATATGTTGTTACCTGTGAGAGTGGGGCTGTGTTATAGCACGGTAATAAGCCTGTTATAGAGTAGTAATATGTTGTTACCTGTGAGAGGGGGGCTGTGTTATAGCACGGTAATAAGCCTGTTATAGAGTAGTAATATGTTGTTACCTGTGAGAGGGGGGCTGTGTTATAGCACGGTAATAAGCCTCTTATAGAGTAGTAATATGTTGTTACCTGTGAGAGGGGGGCTGTGTTATAGCACGGTAATAAGCCTGTTATAGAGTAGTAATATGTTGTTACCTGTGAGAGGGGGGCTGTGTTATAGCACGGTAATAAGCCTGTTATAGAGTAGTAATATGTTGTTACCTGTGAGAGGGGGGCTGTGTTATAACACGGTAATAAGCCTCTTATAGAGTAGTAATATGTTGTTACCTGTGAGAGGGGGGCTGTGTTATAACACGGTAATAAGCCTGTTATAGAGTAGTAATATGTTGTTACCTGTGAGAGGGGGGCTGTGTTATAGCACGGTAATAAGCCTGTTATAGAGTAGTAATATGTTGTTACCTGTGAGAGGGGGGCTGTGTTATAACACGGTAATAAGCCTGTTATAGAGTAGTAATATGTTGTTACCTGTGAGAGGGGGGCTGTGTTATAACACGGTAATAAGCCTCTTATAGAGTAGTAATATGTTGTTACCTGTGAGAGGGGGGCTGTGTTATAGCACGGTAATAAGCCTGTTATAGAGTAGTAATATGTTGTTACCTGTGAGAGGGGGGCTGTGTTATAGCACGGTAATAAGCATCTTATAGAGTAGTAATATGTTGTTACCTGTGAGAGGGGGGCTGTGTTATAGCACGGTAATAAGCCTGTTATAGAGTAGTAATATGTTGTTACCTGTGAGAGGGGGGCTGTGTTATAACACGGTAATAAGCCTGTTATAGAGTAGTAATATGTTGTTACCTGTGAGAGGGGGGCTGTGTTATAGCACGGTAATAAGCCTGTTATAGAGTAGTAATATGTTGTTACCTGTGAGAGGGGGGCTGTGTTATAACACGGTAATAAGCCTCTTATAGAGTAGTAATATGTTGTTACCTGTGAGAGGGGGGCTGTGTTATAACACGGTAATAAGCCTGTTATAGAGTAGTAATATGTTGTTACCTGTGAGAGGGGGGGCTGTGTTATAACACGGTAATAAGCCTGTTATAGAGTAGTAATATGTTGTTACCTGTGAGAGGGGGGCTGTGTTATAACACGGTAATAAGCCTGTTATAGAGTAGTAATATGTTGTTACCTGTGAGAGGGGGGCTGTGTTATAACACGGTAATAAGCCTGTTATAGAGTAGTAATATGTTGTTACCTGTGAGAGGGGGGCTGTGTTATAACACGGTAATAAGCCTGTTATAGAGTAGTAATATGTTGTTACCTGTGAGAGGGGGGCTGTGTTATAACACGGTAATAAGCCTGTTATAGAGTAGTAATATGTTGTTACCTGTGAGAGGGGAGCTGTGTTATAACACGGTAATAAGCCTGTTATAGAGTAGTAATATGTTGTTACCTGTGAGAGGGGGGCTGTGTTAAAACACGGTAATAAGCCTGTTATAGAGTAGTAATATGTTGTTATCTGTGAGAGGGGGGCTGTGTTATAACATGGTAATAAGCCTGTGACTGTCAGTAATAAGTAGTTACCTGTTAGAGTGGGGCTGGCATTGTGGAACGACTCTTCTGTTTCCTGGCTCTTCTCTTTCCTGGCATTGTGGAATGACATCACCCCTTCCTCTCCGAACACTGCTAAGCCCCTTCTTCTGCCACGCCCACTGCCCTCCTCCCGCAATCTAAAAAGGTCAGAGGTCAGCTCTGGCCGCTGTGATTGGCTCCTGTAGCTGCTCAGGAAGCTGCTCATTGGCTGTACGGGCATGCGTGGGCGGAACTGGACATGGTCCATGGAGAGAGAAGAGAGAGGGTCCGACTCAAACATCGCTCCTCGGGACCCCCCTCTAGAGCCTTGCCCACCCCCCCTTTGCTGCTCCTGATGCTTAGGATTGTTCATCTCCCGCCTGTCAGTCAACAGGTTGAGCAGCCCATTGGTCTTGGCACCACTGAAGAGCCCGCCCAGCTCCTGTCTGTCATGGGGTGAGAGGAGAGGGGTCTCTTCCTTGTGCTTGTGTTTGTGCTTGTGTTTCCTCTTGTGGAGCCTCACCCCTCCAAGACCCCCACCACCATCACCACCCAGGGATCCCAGTCCTTCTCCCCGACCAGAGGAAGCCTGCAGTGGGCCGCTAGATGTCCGTAGCTTGGGCCCGGCCTGGAGCTTGGAGTGGCCTCCAGAGTGGAACTTAGGAGGGGGGACAGCAGGCCTCATGAAGTGGGAGGGTGGTGAAGGGCCGTGGGAATGGTGGGGCAGGTAGAGGGGGGGTGCTGGGGGATAGTAGCCCAGGCTCAGAGGCGGGGCGTAAGGCATGGCATACGGTGCATAGTAGTTCCCCCCTGCCAGCGGATACCCAAACCCCTGGACAAAAGGCAGCTTGGACGTGATTGGCTCACTGGCTTTGGCGGGCCGGCCGCGCCTCCTCTTGGCCTTGAGCTCGGCGGTCCTGCGCAAGTAAGGGGCGGGGTCACAGGGGTAGGGGTCGTAGGTCAGGGGGTAGTAGTGGTGGTGGAAGTTGAGGCGGAAGATGGAGGGGTAGGGGTGCTGGGGGTAGCAGGAGGCGTAGCGTCGGTGAGACACATGTAGCTGCTGCAGCTTCACCACAACCTGGCAGAGGAGAGGAGGAGGAGGCCACATCAGAACTGAATCATTTAACACAGTCATATTAAAATCAGTACTGGATAATAGGCTTAGGCAGTAATACTGTATACCGAGGTATTTGGAAATAGCCATGTGATGGTTTTTCCCAATAGCGTCAATACTGTTGAAACAGATTTTCAATACATTTGAATATTTGTAGCTATTTTTGAAGTGAATACCTGCGGTCAACTTGCGCAATACGTTAGGAGATAAATCAGATGGCGTTCTTCATTTCACTTGTCACATTTTACATTTTGAAGCGTACCGTAGTTCCCCAGAACAGTTGAGCCAGTCATGTGTTTGTTTGTAAATAGCACAACGGGAGAAAGCGGAAGCAGCTCCAGCTGTGTATTGACAGGGGTCGCATTTTATATTGAAAGTCAACAGTGAATTTTTTGCTTCAATAGAGTGATCAGGGACGTGCAACTATAGTTTTCCTTCACAGAAAATACATTAGTGCAACACATTCGGCAACTCATTTTCATCAAATGACAACAGAAGTACAACACTATTTGGCTGGCAGCCACACAAGTAAATTAACTTAAAATGAAAAAGCTATCATATTTATGTTTATCATAGAACGAATGTAGCCAGCTACATTTCCTAATGTTTCGCTAAAAGTTAATCTTGCATTTTACCAGAGCAAGTAACTTGGCTACAAGGAGAAACATACTGGATAAAAGTAGCTACTCATCAGTCAGAGAGTTCTCTGCTGATAGAACGCCCGTTTGTGAATTCTTATCCGAGTGGAGAAGTGCAACAGAAGCATAACATTTGTCTGATGCCGAGCAGAAATTACAATAAGAAGCATTTTAGATCTGCGTTTACAAAACACAGGAAGATATTTCTTACGCGTTTTGTCTTTTTTTCGGCATGAAAATTGCAGAATTTTGCGTTAACGCGACCCCTTAGATAACTAGCAAGTTAAACTAAGTAAGTGGCTGAATTAATAAAGAGACGGGGCATCAGATACTGTGAGCTTTCTGCCGTGTTTGAAAAATCTTTACAGCTGTCTGCTATCTTGATTTCCTCGTGTCGATATGAAAACCTAGATAGTCTCAACCATACAGGATAAAATAATACAGCCATATTAAATCAGTACTAGATAATACACCAAGTCTACCAAACATTGAGTTGCACCCCCCCCCCTTTTTTGCCCTCATAACATCCTCAATTCTTTGGGGCATGGACTCTACAAGGTGTTGAAAGCATTCCACGGGGGATGCTGGCCCATGTTGCCTCCAATGCTTCCCACAGTTGTGTCAAGTTGGCTGGATGTCCTTTGGGTGGTGGACCATTCTTGATACACACAGGGAACTATTGAGCGTGAAAAACCCAGCAGCGTTGCAGTTCTTGGCACAAACCGGTGCACCTGGCATCTACTACCATACCCAGTTCAAAGACGCTTAAATCTTTTGTCTTATCCATTCACCCTCTGAATCGCACACATACACAATCCATGTCTCAATTGTCTCAAGGCTTAAAACTCATTCTTTAACCTGTCTCCTCCTCTTCATCTACACTGATTGAAGTGAAATGAACAAGTGACATCAACAAGGGATCATAGCTTTAATCTGGATTCACCTGGTCAGTCTATGTCATGGAAAGAGTTCCTCATGTTTTGTACACTCAGTGTATAATACAGTCCTGATGAGGCTTGTGGGCCTATTTAGAAATATATGAAGATGTGCTCATTTTAATGGCTGGAATGGAAAGATATCAACCACTTGGGGTTTCCATGTGTTTGATACCGTTCAATCTGTTCTATTCCAGACATCACAATGAACCCTGCCTCTAAAATCTCAGTGACATAATATACAATAAGTCTAGTGGTAACTTCATTCTACTCTTATACTAAGTTTGAGGAGATTTTAATAGGAAGTTTGATTTGATACCTCTTCTAGCTCAGACAGGAAGTGCAGGTGGTCTCGGCTCTGCAGGCACTTCCTCTTCCTGCGGTGTTTCTGCTTCTTCTCTTGCTGGGACAGGAAGTTGTCCACCACTGCCGCCTGCCGCACGCAGCGACCCCTACTGCCGCGACTGGAGGCCTCCAGAGCTGCAGCCTCCGCAGCCTCAAACCCACACAGGTCAAATGAGTATCTGCAACACACAACATAATCCTGTCAACTGGATGTACAATGATGCTATTATGGGTTCAACCAAACCCCTGGGCAACATCAACTAACTAACGGCCTACCTACCTAACACACTCACTTACTACTAACTAATGAACATACTAATGCATTCACTTACTGCTAACTAACAAACACCCTCACAACTCACTCCTAGAGAGATAGATACCTGCGTCGTGCGTTGGTTCCCTTCTCTGTCTGGTCAGAGGTGCTGTTGTTGTCCGTCCCTATGCCGCTGTCGCTGGGAATGGTCTCCTCGCTGTGTGATTCGCTGATGGGTGACAGCGTCACCTCCTTGACCGATGCTGCCCCCTCAGATAGGTGGGACGGGGAGTTGGCCAGGAGGCGCGGGGGAGACAGCTTCCAGCCGGCCCCCAGTAGCCCCCTGCCTAGGGGTTTAGAGGGCAGGGCACTGATGGGCTGCAGGCTGGGCATGGTGGCGTCAGAGTAGGGGCCGCGAGGGCCGGGGAGGCACAGAGAGGATAGGGTGTGACTGGGTCTGAGGAGGAGGGTAGTGGAGCTGGGAGGGAGGGTGGAAGGCACTAGGAGGCTGTTATACAGGCTGGACATGGGGACAGGCAAAGGAGGCTTGGCCCCGCCTCTGTGGGGAAGGGTTTGGGTGTTGGAGCGCGGCTTCCTCCCTCTCTTTTTCCCGATATAGATAGTTCCTCTCTTACTGACGTTGATTTGCTTCCCCAGATGCGCCTCAATGGTAGAGGCCATGGCCGTCATGGTGGAAGAGACAGGAGCCGAGGCTGACTTCAGTGCCAGGCTGCCATGTTGGCCGGAGCCTGATAGGATCTCATTCAGGATACTCTGCACCTTCCCCACCTTCAGCTTCTTCACCGACCTGACATGGCCACCCTCACTGCGCTGCAGTTTCAACCCATTAGCATTGGGGCTAATGGAACCCGATGTGATTTGGGCTAGCGTGGTTAGCGTGTGAGTCTTCCTCCTGCGGCTGAGCCCCGCGGGGCTGTCCCGGGCCAGAGGGCTCAGGGGGGAGGTGGAAGTGCCCTCATGGATGGTTTCCACAGTGAGCAGGGGTTGTTTTTTGGGACGACCTCGTTTGCGCTTGGCGGGGGTGTGGACAGTCAGACTATCTGTGTTGGTGTACAGGGGGCTGGAGGGGGTGATGGGGAAGGCAGAGGGCGGCTCAGACATGGCTGACAGGGGGCTGCGGCCACTCTCCCTCTGGATCAGGCCAGGGGGGGTTCGGGACTTGAGGTAGGACCACCGGTCCTTGGTCTTGGGGGGTCTGGGGTAAGGGCTGAGTTTTGGGCTGGTGTTGGGGTTAGGGTTAAGTACGGGGTTTAGGTTGGGCAGTGTAGGGTTAGGGTTGAGACTGGATCTTGGACTATGGATATGGTTGAGGTTAGGGCTTGTCAATCTGGGGCTAGGGTTATGGTCAGGGTGTTTGTGGGGGTCTGTGGATGATCTAGGACGGCCAACTGGGTTTTTCCTCACACAGCTCTGGATCATGGCTGATTCCATGTCGGCTCCACTCATACCCCTCTCTCCTCTCTCTCCTTTCTCCACCTTCTCTCCTTTGTCTCCTCTCGCTCCTTTCTCTCCTTTCTCTGCTCTGTCTGCTCTCTCCCCATTCTCTCCTCTGTCCCCGTCTGCCTCTGGCTGGCTACCCTCACCACCCCGACCTGACCTAGACTCACTCCTGTATGATTCCATCTTGTGGCCTTTCATTTTGTGGGACAGTTTGGGCTCCGGAGGCCCTGATTCATTCCTCTCTGTGATGTCAGTGCCCTGCAGCTGCTCCGATTGGTCCTCCTGGGTGAGTGACTCCTGGAGAGACCGCCTCCTCCTCCTCTTCCTCCCTTTTCCCTCCTCCATCAGCACAGGAGCACCAAGCGTTGGCATCTCCCTCTCCTCCTCCTCTCCTGTCCTTCCTATGCTCTCCCTCTCCTTCTCTTCTCTCTCCAGCTCAGGGGTCTCCTCCCTCCTGTACTTCTGCCTTTCATCTGGAACTATTGGACTCTCTGCATCTTTCTCTGCCCTCCTCCCCCATGGCAGCTCTGCATTGAGGGTATTACCCTGAGTTCTCTGGGGGTCCTTCCTGCCGTACTTCCTCTTGATGTTTCCAAACAGCTGCTCACTGACCTCCTGTAAGCCCCGCCCTCTGGAGAGAGAGGTCAGGTTTAGAATGCTAGCGTCCGTTACTACGGGCAACACGGGATCAGGGCTCAGGTGTCGATGGGGGGATGGGCTGTAAGAGCGAGGGGAGGGGCTTCCTGGGACTCTCTTCATTGGAGGTTTGAGGAAGGAAGGGGCCAGGTCAGAGAGAGGGCTCCTATTGGCTCCCGCTGGGTCTCTGCTAGGCTCCGCATGCACTGGATTGGCTGGAGATGCGGAGGGAGGCGTGGCCCAGGCTGGACTGTGTGTATGTTGGTGTGTGAACTTTGGTGGCTGTGTGTGTTGCTGTTGGGGTTGGTATGTGAGTGTGTGGGGGGGCAGTGGTGTGGTGTGTAGGATAGAGGGCTTGGGCTGGTGTTTTGGGGGGGTGACATCCCCCAGTAGTTGCAGTAGCCCCCCCTCTCTAGGTTCTGCTGCTTTGAAGGGTCTCTCATAGGTCTGAAGAGAGAAACATGAAGAAGACAGAGATCAGGACTCATACTATTGGAACATACAGAACAGCTGGTCTTTATGGAGCAACACGAACATTCAGTAGGAGACAACAGCTTATATCCAAGTCTACTATGAACAGACTGTCGGTAGTTAAAGGGATAGTTCATCCAAAATCTGTATTTGGGTAAAATTACCCTTACCTGGAGTTAGCATCGTCAGACTTCAATCAGTGGTTCCAGGCAACTGGATGTTAGCAAAGCTGCACTGCAAGCCGAAACTTCCTCAAAAACACTACAAACTAAGTTTGGTATCATCGATACTCGTGAAGAACCTGGCCATGTTTTCCTCACTGCGAGACTGTTGTTATTTGTCCAATCAAATTCTAATTGTCTAATGCTCTTATACTTCCTATGTTTACCGGTCAGTTTTGTTGACATCTGGAAAGCGATCCACGTCTAAGTGCCTTCACCAGGTGGATGACGTCATCACTGGAAGACACATAGTGATGCTCTGTGCTGCGGCTACATGAGGAAATAGCTCCAGTTTTGAGTAACCAAATTCCAGCAATTATTTCAGCAGTATGCACGTTTAAAAAATCCCTGCTAACTCCACCAACTACCGAACTTAGTTTGAAGTGTTTGAGGAAGTTGCGGTTTGCAGTGCAGCTTTGCTGACATCGGTTTGCCTGGAACCACTGATGAAATCGGACGATGCTAATACGCTAACTCCAGGCTGTAGCCAGAAGTAAATAATGGATTATTGTAGATTCTGTCACCATAGGACTTCAGACACAACTGAAGGTAAGAGTAATTTGACCCAAATATATATTTTGGATGAACTATCCCTTTAAGCATTCAAAACAATATTGAACAAAAGCTGTTTACAGAGCAATTCAATTCCTGTGGTAAATATATTCAATGCTGAGAGAGAGAGAGATCCTGATCTTCAATCAGTCAGCGAAGGATGTCTGGGTAACTGGATCCCTAACTTAGTTTAAACATGAATACAGTACACACAGTAGACTAAACACTGTGGTGTACCACTAGACACACAGTAACAGAATCTAAAGGGGCTGACATGTAAAGCAGCGAATGTGTGTGTGTGTGTGTGGTTTTGTCTGTTATTAGCAGGCTCAGCCTATGATGCAAGGACATGCCTGAAATGCTGAGCATGAAATAGCCTTCATTTCTCAGAACAAGAATAGACTGACGAGTTTCAGAAGAAAGTTCTTTGTTTGTGGCCATTTTGAGCCTGTAATTGAACCCACAAATGCTGATGCTCCAGATACTCAACTAGTCTAAAGAAGGTCAGTTTTATTGCTTCTTTAATCAGAACAATAGTTTTCAGCTGTGCTAACATAATTGCAAAAGGGTTTTCTAATGATCAATTAGCTTTTTAAAATGATAAACTTGGATTAGCTAACACAACGTGCCATTGGAACACAGGAGTGATGGTTGCTGATGCCTATGTAGATGTTCCATGAACAATCAGCCGTTTCCAGCTACAATAGTCATTTTCAACATTAACAATGTCTACACTGTATTTCTGATCAATTTGATGTTATTTTAATTGGACTAAAAAAATTGCTTTTCTTTCAAAAACAAGGACATTTCTAAGCGACCCCAAACCTTTGAACGGTAGTGTATATCTACTGGTATATTTCATCAATGAATAAAAAGCATTATTTTGCAATAGTATTGTTTTTTCTCCCGGTCATTTGACCGGCAACATTTTTTGAATCGGCCAAAAGCTGTCAATTACCGGCTAACGGAAACCATCATGGACGCACACACAGCAGTGCCAGAGAAACCAGAGCCTATGACAGCCATTTTACAGGATTCATCTCTGCTCAGTGGTTCCAGGGAACAAAGCAAAACAGCCAAACACAGTCACATCTCCTCCACCAATGCATTTCTCTCTCTCACCATCCAATCAGTAGTCAGTGAGTGAGACTCATTCTGCTTCTCTCCTCAGCAGGTTGTTTATCTGCAGAGCACAGGCTGCACACACACACACACACACACACACACACACACACACACACACACACACACACACACACACACACACACACACACACACACACACACACACACACACACACACACACGCACAGTTACATGCATAGGGACACACAGGGCTGTTTATCTGCAGAGTACAGGCCGTCACTCACAGGATGCTCTGAGATGAGTCTGGAGAGGGAACTGTGAGTGTGTGTGTGTGTGTGTGTGTGTGTGTGTGTGTGTGTGTGTGTGTGTGTGTGTGTGTGTGTGTGTGTGTGTGTGTGTGTGTAAGGTGATAGCATGTCTGTATCAGGTGCCAGTCATTCTAACTGAAATGACCTGGATATCTGAGAATGGACAGGCAGGAGCGTAGAATACCTTCTTTACTGATATCCTCTCTAGAGCAGGGTCACACAGCTCATCCCCCCCTCCTCCCCCCTGTAACTATTCTCCAGGTCGTTGCTGTAAATGACCATGTGTTCTCAGTTAACTTAACTGGTAAAATATGGGTAAAATAAAAATAAAATACAAATTATCACAGTCGCACATAGTTGCAAATATAACTCAAAAAACATGTGCTTTTAAACTAACTTCAAAAAGAATTCCCCACCCTCTCACTCCCTCCCTCACTGTCCCTCTCTCCATGAGCTGTGCACTAGTCCCTCTAACCACAAACTCACCACAGAGATAATAAAGGAAGGATGCATGGCCACTTCCCCTAGTCTGTTTGAAACTGGATGGTTTCTTGGCAATTTTTGTTCTGCCCCCTCTCCTCTCTTGCTCTTCCTCCATCTTTCTCTCCATCCTCTCTCTCTCTGCCACACCCCTCCTCCTTTTCTCTGTACTACCCACTATCTCTATTTCACTACTATCATGTCAGTCTCATAGTTCCTCCGGCTCAGTGGTGTGTGAGTACCACTAGCTGACAACAGGGGGTGTGAGTACAGCTAGCTGACAGCAGGGGGTGTGAGAACCGCTAGCTGAGAGCAGGGGGTGTGAGTACAGCTAGCTGACAGCACGAGGTGTGAGTACCGCTAGCTGACAGCAGGGGGTGTGAGAACCGCTAGCTGACAGCAGGGGGTGTGAGTACAGCTAGCTGACAGCAGGGGGTGTGAGTACCGCTAGCTGACAGCAGGGGGTGTGAGAACCGCTAGCTGACAGCAGGGGGTGTGAGTACCGCTAGCTGACAGCAGGGGGTGTGAGAACTGCTAGCTGACAGCAGGGGGTGTGAGAACCGCTAGCTGACAGCAGGGGGTGTGAGTACTGCTAGCTGACAGCAGGGGGTGTGAGTACCGCTAGCTGACAGCAGGGGGTGTGAGTACAGCTAGCTGACAGCAGAGCGTGTGAGTACCGCTAAATGACAGTAGGGGGTGTGAGTACCGCTAGCTGACAGCAGGGGGTGTGAATACCGCTAAATGACAGCAGGGGGTGTGAGTACCTCTAGCTGACAGCAGGGGGTGTGAGTACCGCTAGCTAACAGCAGGGGGTGTGAATACCGCTAAATGACAGCAGGGAGTGTGAGTACCGCTAGCTGACAGCAGAGGGTGTGAATACCGCTAAATGACAGCAGGGGGTGTGAGTACCGCTAAATGACAGCAGGGGGTGTGAGTACCGCTAGCTGACAGCAGGAGGTGTGAGTACCGCTAGCTGACAGCAGGAGGTATTAGTACCGCTAGCTGACAGCAGGAGGTGTGAGTACCGCTAGCTGACAGCAGGAGGTGTGAGTACCGCTAGCTGACAGCAGGGGGTGTGAGTACCACTAGCTGACAGCAGGGGGTGTGAGAACCGCTAGCTGACAGCAGGAGGTGTGAGTACCGCTAGCTGACAGCAGGGGGTGTGAGTACCGCTAGCTGACAGCAGGGGGTGTGAGTACCACTAGCTGACAGCAGGGGGTGTGAGAACCGCTAGCTGACAGCAGGAGGTGTGAGTACCACTAGCTGACAGCAGGAGGTGTGAGTACCGCTAGCTGACAGCAGGAGGTGTGAGTACCGCTAGCTGACAGCAGGGGGTGTGAGTACTGCTAGCTGACAGCAGGGGGTGTGAGTACCGCTAGCTGACAGCAGGGGGTGTGAGTACCGCTAGCTGACAGCAGGGGGTGTGAGTACTGCTAGCTGACAGCAGGGGTGGCAGGCAGCGAGCTGCAATACAGGGACTAACCCTGAACCAGCAAAACACTGACATCTCACATCCACCCCTAGCCACCGACCCTACCCCTACCCAACTAGACATTTTACTAGCCCCTAACTTTGTTTACCAAATCAGAGCTACTACCATATTGCTACCATATACTACTACCATATTAATACATTACCATATTGCATACCCATTCAATTCCCCCAGATCTACAGAAGTGTCTATAGGGCAGGGTTAGCAGACAGTTCATGAGGAAGCCGGACAGTTGGCCAGTCAAGGTCAGGCACTCTGATTGATCATAATGGAATTGATCCTGTCTGTAGACACTTACAAGGATGGAGCACAATCCCAGAGCACATACTGTATGTTACTGCTTATTTCTGTTGTCAAAAGGCCTTCAGTCTGTCTACTCATATGAGTGTTGAGTCATATGAAGAGTCACACACACATGCGCAGACACACACATAGAACTTGATGAGTCACAGTGACCTTTACCTCCACAGAGGAGTGAGTCACACGTTACCCATGACCCTCCGCTTTAACCCTGGGTGTTACATCATCAGTGGCAGGACCTCTCTCTCTCTCTCTGTGTGTGTGTCTGACACTGTTACACAATCACAAACCAACTCCTACCACCTAGGCAGTGTAGATCTGAAGGTACAGTAGGAGCCAGAGACAAGAAGCTAGGATTGGATATAGGGCTTGGTATGTGACTAACTAAGAGACCACACAGTGTTGTTATCTAAACCAGGAAGTGACACCTCTGACCCGGAAGAGGAAGTAGTAGTTAGAGATTAGTGCTAATCCACAGGGTCGGAACTCTGACCTCTAGGGATAACACACACACAAAGAGAGAGAGAGAGAGAGAGAGAGAGAGAGAGAGAGAGAGAGAGAGAGAGAGAGAGAGAGAGAGAGAGAGAGAGAGAGAGAGACATAGATACACACACAGACATACAGTGCATTCGGAAAGTATTCAGACCCCTTGACTTTTTCACATTTTGTTACGCTACAGCCTTATTCTAAAGATCTAAACACAATACCCCATATTGTCAAAGCAAAAACAGGTTTATAGAAATGTTTGCAGATGTATTAATAATAAAACTGAAATATTACATTTACATAAGTACTCACCTTTGGCAGCGATTACAGCCTTGCGTCTTCTTGGGTATGACACTACATGCTTGGCACACCAGTATTTGTGGAGTTTCAGCCCATTCTTCTCTGCTGATTCTCTCAAGCTCTCAGGTTGAATGGGGAGCGTCACTGCACAGCTATTTTCAGGTCTCTCCAGAGATGTTCAATCGGGTTCAAGTCCGGGCTCTGGCTGGGCCACTCAAGGATATTCAGAGACTTGCCCTGAAGCCACCCCTGCATTGTCTTGGCTGTGTGCTTAGGGTTGTTGTCATGTTAGAAGGTGAACCTTTGCCCCAGTCTGAGGTCCTGAGCTCTCTGGAGCAGATTTTCATCAAGGATCTCTCTGTGCTTTGCTGCGTTCAATCTTTCCCTCGATCTTGACTAGTCTCCCAGTCCGTGCCGCTGAAAAACATCCCCACAGCAAAATGCTGCCACCTCTATGCTTCACCGTAGAGATGGTGCCAGGTTTCCTCCAGGTGTGACGGTTGGCATTCACGCCAAAGAGTTTCATCTTGGTTTCATCATACTAGAGAATCTGAATTCTCATGGTCTGAGAGTCCTTCAAAGGCCTTTTGGCAAACTCCAAGTGGGCTGTCATGTGCCTTTTAAGAGGAGTGGCTTCCGTCTGGCCACTATACCATAAAGGCCTGATTGGTGGAGTGCTGCAGAGATGGTTGTCCTTCTGGAAAGTTCACCCATCTCCACAGAGGCACTCTGTCAGAGTGACCATCGGGTTCTTGGTCACCTCCCAGACCAAGCCCTTCTCCCCAGACTCCTCAGTTTGTCTGTGTGGCCAGCTCTAGAATGAGTCTTGGTGGTTACAAATGTATTTCATTTAATAATGATGGAGGCCACTGTGTTCTGGGGACCTTCAATACTGCAGAAATGTTTTGGTACCCTTCCCCAGATCTGTGCCTCGACACAATCCTGTCACGGAGCTCTACGGACAATTCCTTCAATCTCACGGCTTGGTTTTCGCTCTGACATGGACTGTCAACTATGGGACATTATACAGACAGGTGTTTGCCTTTCCAAATCATGTCCACAAGTGGACTCCAATGAAGTTGAATGAACATCTCAATGATGATCAATGTAAACAAGACGCACCTGAGCTCAATTTCAAGTCTCATAGCAAAGGGTCTGAATACTCATGTAAATAAGGTATCTGTTTTTTAGTTTTTTAAATTTGCAAACATTTCTAAAAACCTGTTTTTGCTTTGTCATTATAGGGTATTGTGTGTATATTGATTTAGAATAAGGCTGTAACGTAACAAAATATGGGAAAAAATCAAGGGGTCTGAATACTTTCCAAATGCACTGTATGTCTGGTGCAGAGAGACAAGAGGGAGCCATGAGAAAACAAGTTTTGATCAGTCATGGACATAAAAACTTCAAAAGAAGTTAGAGAACAAGCTATGAAGGAAAAATACCGGAATTTTGGTGCAGGTACAGCCAACTAGAGCAAAAATAATATTGTGATATTGTCAAAACGATACGATGCAATATATCATAAAAAATGATATCCCGATATGTAACTACAGCGATTATATCCACCATCACTATAAAACAGTCAAACTAGTAGTTGCAGTTTAAAGGGTAAAAAACAACAACTGTGGTGCACATTAATGTTCTAAACCTATCGTTCTATTTATCGTTACCGCATCAATTCAGGCAATTTATGGCGATGTGGATTTTTTTCCAAATCTCCCAGTTCTAAGACATACACATGCACACACCCCCTCTGCCCTTTAACGACAACAGAACAGACCTGCCAATCAGTGAGGTCAGTTTCGTGTTCCCCCTGCTGATGGTTGCGGAGGTAACGCTGATCCTAGATCAGTTCCTGTGGTCAACAACAAACACACACTGCAGACAGCAGCATAGGAGAAGTACCGTACATCACAGTTAAGTGAAAGTGCTGAGAAGAAAACATGTGAACTGGTACTCCTGCACACTAAATATACTTGCAAATTCAACAGTAGACCCTGCCCATATTCCCTCTCAGTTTCACTGTCCCTTTCTGGAAAAACTCAGACTCCAGCTTGGAGGGAATCAGAAAACTTATTTCAGAACATTATTTCAGAACACTAACAGAACACTTACACTGCCCCACCCAAATCTGTCTCTGTCTCTCACCCACCACACACACACACACACTGCCCTTCAAATTCTGTTTTTGCAGCCTTTTATTTGGCGGTGTGCCTGGTGGTTAGAGTGTTTCATTTTCCCTGTAAAGAACTGGGCAGCTGTCCAGAGACAGACAAAGAGAGAGAGAGTGAGAGAGAGAGAGGGGGGAGAAGGAAGGAGAGAGAGAAAGCGAGAGGAGGGGGAGGGGAAGGTTTTGGTAAAAGAATGAGAGAGCAGGGGAAGGGAGGGAGAGGGGAACAGTTTAAAAAAAAGAGAAAGAAGAGCCCAGACAGTCTTATCATCACTTCCCTCCAAAATGGACTGATTGATATTATCACATGAGCAGTGAACACTCTCTCTCCCTCTCTCCCTCCCTCCTTTGACATCACGATATTTGCCCTCGTGCCCCCCTCTCCTATCTCATCCCTCCTTTTCATTCTCTGTTCTGAAGAGGACCATTCTCCCCCTGTGGGAACCACGCTCTGAGACACACACACACACACACACACACACACACACACACACACACACACACACACACACACACACACACACACACACACACACACACACACACACACACACACACACACACACACACACACACACACACACACACACACACACACACACACACACACACACACACACACACACACACACCCTCTCCTCCTGGTAGCTCCATTCAGAGTGGTGGTTCTCTGTGATCTCTGTGTCTGACAGCCACACACACACAGTGACAGAGACAGTGACAGTGACAGAGACAGAGACAGTGACAGAGACAGAGACAGAGACAGAGACAGAGACAGAGACAGAGACAGAGACAGAGACAGAGAGAGAGAGAGAGAGAGAGCTCCTCAGCAAACAAACACCATGAATACTAACAGGCCTTTGTGTCCGCGGCACTTAAAGCGGAGGAGAGGGAGGGGGAGGAGAGAAAGAGAGGGAAAAAAGCAGAGGGAGAAAAGAGGCGCTGTAATAGTGTTGATCTTGTGGCTACTCTCACAGACCCCCCTCCTCCCCCTCCCCCCTCTCTCTCATTTTCTCCTTCTTCCCACCAGTTCTCCAGGGAATAAAGACCTCCATTCATCCGCTGGAGGAGGGACACGGTGGAGGGA
>NC_092090.1:70690682-70698182 GCF_045679555.1 Salvelinus alpinus | reverse complement strand
AGGTAGCCTTACCCACACCTAAATGTCTCTGTGTTGTACGTAGCCTTACCAATACCTAACTGTCTATGTGTTGTAGGTAGCCTTACCCACATCTAAATGTCTCTGTGTTGTACTGTAGGTAGCCTTACCCACACCTAACTGTCTCTGTGTTGTAGGTAGCCTTACCCACATCTAACTGTCTCTGTGTTGTAGGT
Source organism: Salvelinus alpinus (assembly GCF_045679555.1). Taxonomy (NCBI): domain Eukaryota; kingdom Metazoa; phylum Chordata; class Actinopteri; order Salmoniformes; family Salmonidae; genus Salvelinus; species Salvelinus alpinus. The sequence goes on along the minus strand of NC_092090.1, from coordinate 70,697,988 downwards.
AGCCTTACCCACACCTAACTGTCTCTGTGTTGTAGGTAGCCTTACCCACACCTAATTGTCTCTGTGTTGTAGGTAGCCTTACCCACACCTAACTGTCTCTGTGTTGTAGGTAGCCTTACCCACACCTAACTGTCTCTGTGTTGTAGGTAGCCTTACCCACACCTAACTGTCTCTGTGTTGTAGGTAGCCTTACCCACACCTAACTGTCTCTGTGTTGTAGGTAGCCTTACCCACACCTAACTGTCTCTGTGTTGTAGGTAGCCTTACCCACACCTAACTGTCTCTGTGTTGTAGGTAGCCTTACCCACACCTAACTGTCTCTGTGTTGTAGGTAGCCTTACCCACACCTAACTGTCTCTGTGTTGTAGGTAGCCTTACCCACACCTAACTGTAGCTGTGTTGTAGGTAGCCTTACCCACACCTAACTGTCTCTGTGTTGTAGGTAGCCTTACCCACACCTAACTGTCTCTGTGTTGTAGGTAGCCTTACCCACACCTAACTGTCTCTATGTTGTAGGTAGCCTTACCCACACCTAACTGTCTCTGTGTTGTAGGTAGCCTTACCCACACCTAACTGTCTCTGTGTTGTAGGTAGCCTTACCCACACCTAACTGTAGCTGTGTTGTAGGTAGCCTTACCCACACCTAACTGTCTCTGTGTTGTAGGTAGCCTTACCCACACCTAACTGTATCTGTGTTGTAGGTAGCCTTACCCACACTTAACTGTCTCTGTGTTGTAGGTAGCCTTACCCACACCTAACTGTCTCTGTGTTGTAGGTAGCCTTACCCATACCTACATGTCTCCGTGTTGTAGGTAGCCTTACCCACACATAACTGTCTCTCTGTTGTAGGTAGCCTTACCCACACCTAAATGTCTCTGTGTTGTACGTAGCCTTACCAATACCTAACTGTCTATGTGTTGTAGGTAGCCTTACCCACATCTAAATGTCTCTGTGTTGTACTGTAGGTAGCCTTACCCACACCTAACTGTCTCTGTGTTGTAGGTAGCCTTACCCACATCTAACTGTCTCTGTGTTGTAGGTAGCCTTACCCACACCTAACTGTCTCTGTGTTGTAGGTAGCCTTACCCACACCTAACTGTCTCTGTGTTGTAGGTAGCCTTACCCACACCTAACTGTCTCTATGTTGTAGGTAGCCTTACCCACACCTAACTGTCTCTGTGTTGTAGGTAGCCTTACCCACACCTAACTGTCTCTGTGTTGTAGGTAGCCTTACCCACACCTAACTGTAGCTGTGTTGTAGGTAGCCTTACCCACACCTAACTGTCTCTGTGTTGTAGGTAGCCTTACCCACACCTAACTGTATCTGTGTTGTAGGTAGCCTTACCCACACTTAACTGTCTCTGTGTTGTAGGTAGCCTTACCCACACCTAACTGTCTCTGTGTTGTAGGTAGCCTTACCCATACCTACATGTCTCCGTGTTGTAGGTAGCCTTACCCACACATAACTGTCTCTCTGTTGTAGGTAGCCTTACCCACACCTAAATGTCTCTGTGTTGTACGTAGCCTTACCAATACCTAACTGTCTATGTGTTGTAGGTAGCCTTACCCACATCTAAATGTCTCTGTGTTGTACTGTAGGTAGCCTTACCCACACCTAACTGTCTCTGTGTTGTAGGTAGCCTTACCCACATCTAACTGTCTCTGTGTTGTAGGTAGCCTTACCCACACCTAACTGTCTCTGTGTTGTAGGTAGCCTTACCCACACCTAATTGTCTCTGTGTTGTAGGTAGCCTTACCCACACCTAACTGTCTCTGTGTTGTAGGTAGCCTTACCCACACCTAACTGTCTCTGTGTTGTAGGTAGCCTTACCCACACCTAACTGTCTCTGTGTTGTAGGTAGCCTTACCCACACCTAACTGTCTCTGTGTTGTAGGTAGCCTTACCCACACCTAACTGTCTCTGTGTTGTAGGTAGCCTTACCCACACCTAACTGTCTCTGTGTTGTAGGTAGCCTTACCCACACCTAACTGTCTCTGTGTTGTAGGTAGCCTTACCCACACCTAACTGTCTCTGTGTTGTAGGTAGCCTTACCCACACCTAACTGTAGCTGTGTTGTAGGTAGCCTTACCCACACCTAACTGTCTCTGTGTTGTAGGTAGCCTTACCCACACCTAACTGTCTCTGTGTTGTAGGTAGCCTTACCCACACCTAACTGTCTCTATGTTGTAGGTAGCCTTACCCACACCTAACTGTCTCTGTGTTGTAGGTAGCCTTACCCACACCTAACTGTCTCTGTGTTGTAGGTAGCCTTACCCACACCTAACTGTAGCTGTGTTGTAGGTAGCCTTACCCACACCTAACTGTCTCTGTGTTGTAGGTAGCCTTACCCACACCTAACTGTATCTGTGTTGTAGGTAGCCTTACCCACACTTAACTGTCTCTGTGTTGTAGGTAGCCTTACCCACACCTAACTGTCTCTGTGTTGTAGGTAGCCTTACCCATACCTACATGTCTCCGTGTTGTAGGTAGCCTTACCCACACATAACTGTCTCTCTGTTGTAGGTAGCCTTACCCACACCTAAATGTCTCTGTGTTGTACGTAGCCTTACCAATACCTAACTGTCTATGTGTTGTAGGTAGCCTTACCCACATCTAAATGTCTCTGTGTTGTACTGTAGGTAGCCTTACCCACACCTAACTGTCTCTGTGTTGTAGGTAGCCTTACCCACATCTAACTGTCTCTGTGTTGTAGGTAGCCTTACCCACACCTAACTGTCTCTGTGTTGTAGGTAGCCTTACCCACACCTAATTGTCTCTGTGTTGTAGGTAGCCTTACCCACACCTAACTGTCTCTGTGTTGTAGGTAGCCTTACCCACACCTAACTGTCTCTGTGTTGTAGGTAGCTATACCCACACCTAACTGTCTCTGTGTTGTAGGTAGCCTTACCCACACCTAATTGTCTCTGTGTTGTAGGTAGCCTTACCCACACCTAACTGTCTCTGTGTTGTAGGTGTCAGAACAATACTACTGTACCAACTACTGTCGGGCTGTGGTTTCCATGGTGACGCTGCATCAGCCTCTGAAAGGTCAGAGGTGAGGGGTCACCATGCAGCAGAGACAATGTGTTAGGGGGCTAGAGTTTCACATTCTGTCCCCAGCACACACACACACACACACACACACACACACACACACACACACACACACACACACACACACACACACACACACACACACACACACACACACACACACACACACACACACACACACACACACACACACTGTGAATAGCACTTGGATGGCACAGTGGGAATGTGTGAGGTGGGATAGTGCTACCACGGCAGGGCCGGCGTGGTGCTGTGGTCATAGAGGCACCCGGAGCTCCCATAGCCCAGTCGGAATGTTACAACACTCCTGTCATCTGAGGATCTCGTGTCTGCTTAGTCCCTCTGACTGACACACACACACACGCGCGCGCACACACGCACACACGCACACACACAATGGTGGAAAAAGTACCCAATTGTCATACTTGAGTAAAAGTATAGTTACCTTAATGGAAAGTTACTCAAGTAAAAGTAAAAGTCACCCAGTAAAATACTACTTGAGTAAAAGTACATGTAATTGCTCAAATATACTTAGGTATCAAAAGTAAAAGTATAAATCACTTCAAATTCCTTCTATTGAGTAAAGCAGGCGGCGCCATTTTCTTGTTTTGAAAATGTATGTATAGCCAGGGGCACACTCCAACACTCAGACATCATTTACAAAAGATGCATGTGTGTTTAGTGAGTCCGCCAGATCAGAGGCAGTAGGGATGACCAGGGATGTGTGTGAATTGGACAATTCTCCTGTCCTACTAAGCATTCAAAATGTAACAAGTACTTTTGGGTGTCAGGTAAAATGTATGGAGTAAAAAGTACAATATTTTCTTTAGTAATCTAGTGATGTACAAGTAAAAGTTGTCAAAAATATAAATAGTAAAGTAGAGTACAGATACCCCAAAAAACGACTTGAGTAGTACTTTAAAATATTTTTACTTAAGTACTTTACACCACTGCACACACCCACACACAATCAACCCCTCAGGGCAAGACAGCGGAGGGAGTGGAGGCCAGGCCAGACTACAGTTGTCTCAACCATGACCCCCTCACATAAAGACACACTTTTGGTCCGGTCAATATTCCCTAGCCTGCTCTTCTCCCTACGAGCCCAGAAGGTCAGACAGGGCCAGAGTTAACCTTGCCTCTCTGTTTCTGTGCAGCCAGCCTACCAGTTTGTGTGTGTACCTCTCTATCTCTCTCTCTCACTGGGGGTGACCTTGCAGAGTCATTCTTTCATTTGAGGTGTTCACATTGCAGCACAAGCAGATAGGATTAGGAAGCAGCAGAGCTTGTGTGGAACTGTGTGTGTGTGTGTGTATGTGTGTGTACACAGTCTGTTTTGACCATTTTGCACAGTCATACATGCCCTCGGGTTTATTTTTGCGTGGTTTGGTGTGTGTGTGTGTGTGTGTGTGTGTGTGTACACAGTCTGTTTTGACCATTTTGCACAGTCATACATGCCCTCAGGTTTATTTGTGTGTGTGTGTGTGTGTGTGTGTGTGTGTGTGTGTGTGTGTGTGTGTGTGTGTGTGTGTGTGTGTGTGTGTGTGTGTGTGTGTGTGTGTGTGTGTGTGTGTGTGTGTGTGGCAGCGCATGTGAGCGGAGTTGAGCGGTCGGAAGTCCTGCTCATTGCTCATGGAGCGGTGCTTTCTGGCGCTCCACATCTGTCCCACCCGCTCCGCTAAAAACCGCATCGCGCTCACAGGGAAAACTAATTTGATCCATTCATTAAAATCACAATTTAACCAACACCCATCTATTTTTGTGACTACCTGGACCTACCATTTGGTTTTTGAAGTATTCAAACCAAACCATATGATTTGAATGAAAAGTATTTTAATAAACAGGAAAAGGTGAATGTAATAAGCACTCATCATTTCAAATAGGCTACATGTCATATTAAACAGCATATAAACACTCTAAATAGGTCAGAGCCAGACAGGTAGGAATGAACATGCATTATTTGGGATATATGTTTTCAAAGTTATAGCCTACAAAGAATTACATTGTGAAGCATTTGTGAGTGCAACACTAGGGACATAAAGGGACATAAAGGGAGGGACATAAAGGGAGGGACATAAAGCGCTCAGCATTTAAACATTTTGTTGTATTAAATCATTCTAATCCATATATTGCGCATATAGGCTGTGACTTACTTAGAATTAAATACAAATTAAACAGGAAATGCCTTATTAGGCTCAGTCTACAGTGCCTTTGAATTCACTTTTAGACTTTTAGAAACAGGAGTTTGGCCAGAGTCTGTGGCTTCAGGCTCATGCGATGGTGTCTGGAGAGCAGACCAGCAGTAGAGAATATCCTCTCCTCGCTTGAAGAGCCACTGGGGATGCTAAACACACTTCAGGCCATTCTTGCCAGGCTGGGCAGCGATGCAGAGTTGTTTTTTCTATTAGGTAGGCCTAAAGGGATTTAGGCAAAATAACCCGATCAAAACGGAAAGCTCCTCGATAGTGGGAATACAGTGCATTCAGAAAGTATTCAGACCCTTCACTTTTCGCACATTTTGTTACGTTACAACATTATTCTAAAATGGATGAAATTGTTTTTTTCCCTCATCAATCTACACACAATACCCCATAATGACAAAGCAAAAACTGGTTCTTGGGTACGATGCTACAAGCTTGGCACACCTGTATTTGGGGAGTTTCTCCCATTCTTCTCTGCAGATCCTCCCAAGCTCTGTCAGGTTGGATGGGGAACGTCACTGCACAGCTATTTTCAGGTCTCTCCAGAGATGTTTGATCGGCTTCAAGTCCGGGCTCTGGGCCACTGAAGGACATTCAGACTCTTGTCCCGAAGCAACTCCTGTGATGTCTTGGCTGTAAGCTTAGGGTCGTTGTCCTGTTGGAAGGTGAACCTTCACCCCAGTCTGAGGTCCTGAGCGCTTTTTCATCAAGGATCTCTCTGTACTTTACTTCGTTCATCTTTCCCTCAATCCTGACTAGTCTCCCAGTCCCTGCCGCTGAAAAACATCCCCACAGCATGATGCTGCCACCACCATGCTTCACCGTAGGGATGGTGCCAGGATTCCTCCAGACGTGACGCTTGGCATTCAGGCCAATGAGTTAAATCTTGGTTTCATCAGAACAGAGAATCTTGTTTGTCATGATCTGAGAGTCCTTTAGATGCCTTTTTGGCAAACTCCAAGCGGGCTGTCATGTGCATTTTAAGAGGAGTAGCTTCTGTCTGGCCACTCTACCATAAAGGCCTGATTGGTGGAGTGCTGCAGAGATGGTTGTCCTTCTGGAAGGTTCTCCCATCTCCACAGAGGAACTCTGGAGCTCTGTCAAAGTGACCATCGGGTTCTTGGTCACCTCCCTGACCAAGGCCCTTCTCTCCTGATTGCTCAGTTTGGCCGGGCAGCCAGCTCTAGTAAGAGTCTTGGTGGTTCCAAACTTCTTCCATTTAATAATGATGGAGGTCACTGTGTTCTTGAGACCTTCAAATACTGCAGAAATGTTTTGGTACCGTTCCCCAGATCTGTGCCTCGACACAATCCTGTCTCGGAGCTCAATTCCTTTGACCTCATGGCTTGGTTTTTGCTCTGACAGGCACTGTCAACTGTGGGACCTTATATAGACAGGTGTGTGCCTTTCCAATCATGTCCAATCAATTGAATTTACCACAGGTGGACTCCAATCAAGTTGTATAAACATCTCAAGGATGATCAATGGAAACAGGATGTACCTGAATTGTTTTTACTGTTTTCACCTTGTCATTATGGGGTATTGTGTGTAGATTGATGAGGGAAAAATTATTAAATGATTTCATACACTTTAGAATAAGGCTGTAACATAACAAAATGTGGAAAAAGTCAAGGGGTCTGAATACTTTCCGAATGCACTGTATGCCAGGCCTATTGAGCCAAAACCAATGATGGCCTGTTGTATAGATAATATAACAAAAATGAACAAAACTTCTAAGAGATCTGATTTTTAGTTTATAAATACTTTGCTACCATGACACACTAACGTTACCCACCTTGTTCCTTTCTGTTAGCACGTGCACGTAGTACACCATCAGTTAGTACATTCAGGATACGTTTCAGATTCCACAATGATTCTTTAGTTGTGGACACTACATCACCTCTTGCTCTTTGTCCTCTTCATCTTTGTTAGTCCCCTTGATTTTGCACCTGTGTGTTTTATCAGTTTCTTTATGAAAATATTTTGCGAACTCCATGACAGTAGCTAAAGCAAGGGGCTATGGCAGCAGACA
>NC_092090.1:70653182-70680682 GCF_045679555.1 Salvelinus alpinus | reverse complement strand
AGAAGACTTGGTGCTGCAGAGACTCATACATCTGATGCCAGCTATTCTATCTTTCACTCACTCCATTTCTCTCCCTTGCCCTGTCACTCGCTCGCTCTCTCTCTCTTTCTCTCCATCTCTCTCCGTCTCTCTCCCTCCCTAGTCTGGCTCAGTTAGTAGAACATGGCGCTTGCAACGCCAGAAATGTGGGTTTGATTCCCGTGGCCATCCTAGGTAAAATGTATGTATGGCTTGCATGCATTACTCTAAGCCAGTTAGGATTACAGTGACTGCTGAATGGCATATATAATATTCAAACTCTCTCTACTCCCGACTGTCTCTTTAACAGGGATAGGTAGAGGAGGATGAAAGGTTGAAACTGATCTGTAGTGACCAGTGGCTCCCTAACAGTTGGCTGCTATGAGCTAACTGAGGAATGGCCCCCTTGCTCTTCAGGCTGTGTCCTAACTAAAAACATTGATTATGTTTACTCGTTAAACCACGCTTTAAGAAACGGCATGTGAGCTGTCCCCCATAGTACACACACACACACGCGCACGCACACAAACATGCTCACACACACAGGGACTGAGCTGGTTAAAACATTCTAACACATCATGTGAGAGTGAGGTAACATAGCCAGTCTAGCTGTGGTTGCATAATGCCCTTGATACAGTCACACACACACGCTTGCGTACGCACCAGCACGGACGCCTGGGCGCACGCACGCACGCACGCACGCACGCACGCACGCACGCACACACACACACACACACACACACACACACACACACACACACACAGACACACACACACAGAGCATTAATCTAATAGAGTAAAATAAAGTAGTTCCTGATGTTGTAGCAGTCTGAGTTCCCGCTAAGTGCTCCCCAAACCCTCCGTGTGTGTGTGTGTGTGTGTGTGTGTGTGTGTGTGTGTGTGTGTGTGTGTGTGTGTGTGTGTGTGTGTGTGTGTGTGTGTGTGTGTGTGTGTGTGTGTGTGTGTGTGTGTGTGTGTGTGTGTGTGTGTGTGTGTGTGTGTGTGTGTGTGTGTGTGATACATGGCTAACTCTGCTATCCCTGATCATAGAACCTAAGGACACACAGACAGGTCCTCAACGTGCACACTGTCATTGAATCTAGTCTGCTGTATGAGCATGGCTGCAGGACAGCAGATGAATGTTAAACCATTTCAAATGCAGCAGTAGACACAAAATGGCTGTCAGTGAAAACACCTAACCCTCTGCCTTTCCCCCTCTCCTCCTCTCTCCCTTCCCTCTGCCCTGCCCCCTCTCCTCCTCTCTCCCTTCCCTCTGCCTTGCCCCCTCTCCTCCTCTCTCTGGCGCACCCCCCCATCCCCAATCCTCACTCTCTGCCAAAAGGTGTTCCTGCACTGATACTTAGCTCAGTCTGCCAACAGTTAGATTTGTCCTTGGATCTCTTTCCTCTATTCCCCCTCCCTTGCCCCTCTGACCAGCTCTTTCTCCCCCCCCCTCCTCTCACTCTCTCTCCGCCTCTCTCTTGCCCATCTTTCTCTACCTCCCCCTCCCTCATCTTGCTACCTTCCTCTCTCCCTCTCTTCCTCAACCCTCTCTCTCTCTCTCCAGTTTTGGCTGAGGTCCAGTGTTACCCAGAAGAGAGAGTTCACAGGAGACTTGGGGAGATCTGGCCACACTAAAACACTCCTGTTCTCTGTTTCACATCACTTCAGATGGAAAGGAAACAAGCAGAGAAAGCCACTAAAGCTGATTGGATCTCCCTTTACAATCTGTGTCCCTATAATACCTATACACTGGTAGCTACAGTCTCTGGGTCTGCTCTTGACTCAGGTCTCAAAACAGAATTACAATCACATATGACCTATAAGATAATAGAGAGCTGGACCAAACTTAACAATTTTCAAAATTTGAGAGAGAGAGAGTACCCAGGAACTCGTATAGGGATGCCCTGTCCCTGCTCTGTTATAGGAGGACAAAGTATCTTTAGATAGCGCTATGACTCCAACCCCAACAGCACTCTTGCCCATATCATGGGATCGGAATTTGCTCCAGGAATCCAAAGTGAATCCAAAACAGAGCGAGAGCCTCTGTTAGTACGCTACTGTGAGTCCACCATCCAGTATGTTGCCAGTTGCCGTGACAACAGAAGCCCCACACCAACATCTCCTCACCATTTCTCAGTGTCTCAATCCAGCACCTGCTACTTCTCATTATGCCGCTACATCACTCAGCAATACCTCTATACTGTAGCTCTGTCACTCAGCTATACTCAATCTGCCCTACCCACACAACACATATCAGATACAGAATTGGTATCACAAATTGTTCTGGCAATCCTCCCAAAACTTCATTGGGAGGAAGGATGTTTGAAATGCTTTTTACATTTGTATCACAAACAATTTTTGAGATAATCATAATGGAAGTGGCAATTTCAGGCCCCTTTAAGACATATACATGGCTCCTGTAATGCTACAGACAACATCTTGGTGTAATTACACTTAGTGTATAAAACATTAAGAACAACTTCCTAATACTGAGTTGCACCCTTTTTGCACTCAGAACAGCCTCAATTCATCAGGGCAAGGACTCTACAAGATGCCACGCTCTCCACAGGGATGCTGGCCCATGTTGACTCCAATGCTTCCCACAGTTGTGTCAAGTTGGCTGGATGTCCTTTGGGTGGTGGACCATTGTTGATACACACGGGAAAATGTTGAGTGTGAAAAACCCAGCAGCGTTGCAGTTCTTGACACACTCAAACCGGTGTGCCTGGCACCTAGTACCATACCTCGTTCAAAGGCACTTAAATCTGTTGTCGTGCCCATTCACACTCTGAATGGCACACATACACAATCCATAGCTCAACTGTCTCGAGGCTTAAAACTCCTTCTTTAACCTGTCTCCTCCTCTTCATCTACATCTACACTGTGGATTTAACAGGTGACATCAATAAGAGATAATATCTTTCACCTGGATTCACCTGGTATGTTATGGAAATAGCAGGTGTTCCTAATGTGTTGTACACTCAGTGTATACTCCTTATAGTGTGCTCTAAAATATGGAGTATATTTATATTCTGAAATACAAATTTTCACATTCATTTATTCAACATTCCAAATATTATTATGAATATCTCAAAAGTATTATTTTTTACTTTGCTTATTTTTATACATATTGTTTGGAACAACATATGCCTACTCTTCAATCAGCTACTTTTGATGAAATTATAATTTTTATACCTAGAAATTGACATTATAGGTCATTAACCAATCACAACCCTCCTGTAGGGTTGCACATTCAGCAAATCACCAGCAGAGGGAGTTCCCTTTGAATCCATTTTCCCATTCACTGCGTTGGTGGTGCTGATAAAATGTATCATAACTTTAAACTTAGCAGAGAGCCCACTCTGGAAATGTGATGTACTTATAGAGTATTTTATTTAAAACCATGTCTAAAATTGAACAAAATCTAAAAGGGTACTTTTGTTATATTAATAGTTTTAATGTTAAATAAATTAATGTGTAACATTTTATTTCAGAAAGTAGCGATACTCCATATTTTATAGCACAATGTTAGGTGTATAATGACACCAAGGTGTTTTCTGTATCATGTACGGTTCACAGATCATTTGGGTATTACAGGAGGCGTGTATATCTCTAAAAAGGGCCTAAAATGCCCACTTTCATAATGATTTCCCCCAAAAAAATGTGTGTTACAGATGTAAAAAGCATATGAAACATCCTTCCTCCCAATGAAGTTTCTATGTGAGAATTGTCAGAAAAATCTGAGATACCCAAAATATTTTTGGGCCATGCAGGTACATTTCAACCAGTGTGTGAGTGTGTAGCCTACTGTAATAGAACAGCATGGAATCACCCTATCACCCTACACACTTACACACCCATTAAAATGTACCTGGTCTAATTTCTCTAATGGATCGCACTTTATCCTACAACAAGAGCATACAAGTTAACACTTTATTTTAGAAAACAACCACTATTACACCAATCAGTGAAATAATTGAGGGGCAAGAAGATGGTGGGCCTGCCTTGGCCTGTAACTGGTTTCTTGAAGTAAGCTCAAAGCATACCTGACCTGACCCTGACACTAAAGTGGAAGGCTCTATTTGTCCCGTCCTGTTTCAGCTGCTATGGTAACAGTGGACAATACCTTCTGGCACTTACTCTGAACAACTCGACAGTTAGTAACTACCTGGTACCAAATGGTACATAGTGGTGCTCGTTTCAGTTCATCGCAAAGACACTGGAAAGTCATTTGTTATTAAGCAATAATTATGTAAGTACCACTTTGCTGTTAAATCTAGCCAAGTAAATACCAGGTAAAAAGTGTAACTCCATTCTGAGATCAGATCATGGCCATTTGTGAAACAGACTTGGTGATGCAGTGATCTGCTTGCGTCGGCTTTCTCTCACACGGGCCAGGAGGGTTTCAAACAGCCTATAGAAGGACTAAAGTGTCCTTATAGGCTAGCCTACAACACCATCGAACATTCTCAAAAGGTTTGGACCTCTTAGTGTAATGGGTTGTTTTATACACTCTCAAAGTGTGACATGTATTTTACAGTGATTTCATCAATCTACAGTTGCCTTCAGGATGTGTGTATAACCCTTCACACCACCACTTGGACCATAAATAGGCTTACTCTACAACTCCTAGAACATCTCATCAGAGGTCTGGACCCTTAATGGCACAGGACGCAATGCACTTGCCAAAGGGTTAGTGGTTCAAGACCAGGCCGAGGCCAGTTGGTTATGCCTACGTCTTCCACCTGCTCCACAACACGCACACACGCGCGCACACACACACACACACACACACACACACACACATACACGCACGCACACACACACACACACACACACATACACATACACGCACGCACACACACACACTAGCCTACCTAGTGAGATCAAAACTCGCTACAAATGAACTGTTTATTTTGAGATATTGCATTCTCTTTTTATAAACCACAGCCAACCGCAAAAAAAGTATCATAAATTAATAAAATCATGTTCAACTCACATTTAGACTACAATAACGCAAGTGTGTAAGAAATGATGGTCAACTACTTACCCATGTCCAATGTTGTCGAACACTTGAGACTATCGTGTAGATATGTCATCAAGATCATTTAAAATCCATTTGGTGACATTTACAGAACCGGCGTCTGCACTGACAGCGTCCTTGGTAGCTGTCAAATGGAGCAAGTTTTTTTTTTTTTTTACAGAAAACCTGAGGAAAATGGCGTCAACAGTGCGCTGAAAAAAAGGCAAAAATAATTATAGCCGATCTGATAATCAAATCAATGTTCACAAAAATCCTAGGTTGTGATTGAATCTACGTCCTTTTCCTGTGAAATATAGCGCGTAAAAAACCTTGCTTACGGGTTTACTAAGCACAAGATTTACAGGGCCACTGCAGAGATCCCATCGCCATGTCCGTGGCTGGTCAGTCGGCGAGTTAAGCGCTGCTTCCCTCTCAAACCTTGACTCCGGGGGAGGATCGGAGCAAACCGTTTTACTGCAGTGAAAACAAACCAGCAGAACACAGATTGTATCCGAATAGCCTCCAACCCCACATTCAACAGTAACGTCACTGGAGAGATCGTGGTTGGATGCGTAAAAGTGGGAGAAGGTGTTGGTTATCAGAAGACTGGTGTTTTCCCTTCCCGGTGGGTCGGAATTGGGGGGGTGTTCTGTTCGCTCGCTCGTTCTAGCTCCGTGTGTGTCAGGTTCGGTTGATAATGATCTCACCGAGGGACGGGACTGTAGAGGCAGCTCGCGCTTTGGTAGAGAGGAGAAGAGCGCAGTGTCGCCTCCACCTGGTAGCGGGTGGTAGACTAGTCTAAACCCTACTAGCCTACACACAGGACATTCCCGTTTGTTTCAACCTGTTTCATAACAGGAAAGGTGATCACTGGTCAGTTCCCGTCAATCACCAACCTTCCTTCACTGTAGGCCTATGTATACTCCGTATGTGATATTCTACTACCATTTCTGACGTTATGTCAAATAGTGTCACAGTCACTTGAATAATCCAGTCATATTATTATTCATGAAGGCTTCCTTTCAGAATTGGAGCAACATCAAACTGGTTTTATTTGATCTTGCACAGTGTTGTTTACGTCCCTCTCCATGCCTCAACCTAGGCTCGATCCAACGACCCTAGCACACATCGACAACAGTCGCCCATGAAGCAGCGATACCCCGGCTCTTGTAGAGCAAGGGAAACGACTAGGTTACTTTGATGTCTCGGAGTGATGTCACTGATTGAAAGCTATTAGCGCACACCAATAACTAACTAGCCATTTCACATCAACACAGCATTGTGTGTCTTGTGTTATTTTTCATGCATAAACAACAGTATGTGCTTCCTGTTCTTCCAGGAGGATAGAATATATATATTTACAGAGCAAATAGAGCTGAATAATGATTCAGATAGAACGTAGGTTAGCATACACCGCATAGCAACTGGACAGTGTCTTTGCATATTGGTGTGTGTTTGTGCTGTCAGGTTAGCATAACAACCAGTGCTGACATTTCCATAAACACACTACACACACATATATGCTGCATTAGTTGAGAGGATTATTGCCATTTCTCTTTCGTGGTTGTTAGAAGCTATAGCAACAGCTACTTGCACTTGTGTCCTAACATTTCGACGTACTGTAGTGAGATGCTGTAAAGTGGGATGCTCTCTGTTGAAAAGGCTCTAATTGTTCTCACACATGGATCATTTTAAAGGATAGAATGAGCTGCAACTCTCTAAACCGAAACCACAACTCTCTCTGCCCTATCCTTGTCCTCTAACCAGAATTCCTGATTCTGTATCAGCTCCTATCTCACCCAGTGCATTCACATTAGGCCACATCAACAAGTAGTCCTTCGGACAGATTTGTAGTGGGATACAGGTGTCCTCAATTCCTCCACCCTCAATGGCGAACCTCAGCCTGACTCTGCCGTAGCTGGGTCCGGCACATGTGAGACGCAGGCAAGTGGAACCTTCACTTTCTCACAGCCAAGTGCAGCAAGCACACATCCAGCAGGAGCTAGGCCTACAGAGGAGCCTGTTTTGGGTGAAAAGAGCTGAAAACAGCCCCCAGTCCATTTGAGAGATAATGAGGTTTACCCCCAACATAACCCGATCTCAAAAGAGATTATTCACATAACCACTGCAGCTATCTGTGGCAGCCTACCCTCAACACTCTCCATCCAAGCCCTCTTCCTCAGAGCCTACAGTATGGAGGCCCCAACACATGAAGGCCTGCCATTTCGCCAGTCTCTGGAAGACACCTCACAGAGGAGGCACACTGGGGGATCAGAGTGACGTTCTATTAAATCTCTCGGATCCGCTCTTCATACCGGTCCTCTCAGAGCCGTGGAAACGGATGGAGTGGAGTCCCATCAGAGACCCTGTGTGACTCAGAAGCTGCTGCTCTCAGGAAGTGTATGAAGCTCCTTAAACTAGAGGAGGTCAAATGCCAAATCATGGAGAACATGCAAGCTGGCGAGGAGTGTAGACGCTTGGACACCCAAACGTCATGAGCTTTTGAAGCACGTGAAACCATGCCAACGGCTAGAAAGACAGTGACGTCTACGGTAAGCCAAAAGGGATCTGGAGAAGGCTCAGATGATAGCAGCCTTCTTAGAAAGGAATCAACAGAAAGCGGTGAACATGACCCAGAGCAACAACAACAACGGGTTGAGCCTGATCCCCATCGTAGTGCTCATGGTCCTCTTCAACAGTGGGAGGAGGGGCTTACAGTAGCAGGCATAGGACCACAACCTGTCATTTTGTCACTCTCCTCTGCCAGTGAGGAGTCAGAGGGTGAGTCACAGGTTCAAGATTCAGGTCTGGATCAGGAGGTGATGCCGGTTCAAGATGAAGAGTCAGAGAAGTTGGAGGTTCAAGATCTGGATGGATCACAGGATCAGTCACCATCACCACAATCTCCTTCACCATCAGCTTATCGGCTTCATCCTATCATCCTACACCTGGCCCGAAACCACCTCTTCGTCCACAGACTACTGCGGTTCAAACCCCACCTTCTCCTGCACAACTGTGTACAGTTTTTCAATGCAAAACACATCCTGCAAGTTGGCTCTGACCTATGGAAAGCATCCTCTAACATTAACTAACATGCAAATGACAAATGACCTTTTCCTCCCTAACTCAGTGTCACTATATCTCAAAATCAGTTGTGTATATGCCATTCAGCAGACACTGTAATCCTAAATGGCTTACAGTAATGCATGCAAGCCATACATACATTTTACCTAGGATGGCCACGGGAATCAAACCCACATTTCTGGCGTTGCAAGCCCCATGTTCTACTAACTGAGCCATACCAGGGAGGGAGAGAGACGGAGAGAGATGGAGAGAAAGAGAGAGAGAGCGAGCGAGTGACAGGGCAAGGGAGAGAAATGGAGTGAGTGAAAGATAGAATAGCTGGCATCAGATGTATGAGTCTCTGCAGCACCAAATCTTCTACAAGAGCAATCAGATTGACCCAGTGTGTGTGTGTGTGTGTGTGTGTGTGTGTGTGTGTGTGTGTGTGTGTGTGTGTGTGTGTGTGTGTATAGCCCAACAACCTGCCCGCTTGACCCTATCCCCTCCTCTCTTCTCCAGACCATTTCCGGAGACCTTCTCCCTTACCTCACCTCGCTCATCAACTCATCCTTGACCGCTGGCTACGTCCCTTCCGTCTTCAAGAGAGCGAGAGTTGCACCCCTTCTGAAAAAACCTACACTCGATCCCTCCGATGTCAACAACTACAGACCAGTATCCCTTCTTTCTTTTCTCTCCAAAACTCTTGAACGTGCCGTCCTTGGCCAGCTCTCCTGCTATCTCTCTCAGAATGACCTTCTTGATCCAAATCAGTCAGGTTTCAAGACTAGTCATTCAACTGAGACTGCTCTTCTCTGTGTCACGGAGGCGCTCCGCACTGCTAAAGCTAACTCTCTCTCCTCTGCTCTCATCCTTCTAGACCTATCGGCTGCCTTTGATACTGTGAACCATCAGATCCTCCTCTCCACCCTCTCCGAGCTGGGCATCTCCGGCGCGGCCCACGCTTGGATTGCGTCCTACCTGACAGGTCGCTCCTACCAGGTGGCGTGGCGAGAATCTGTCTCCGCACCACGTGCTCTCACCACTGGTGTCCCCCAGGGCTCTGTTCTAGGCCCTCTCCTATTCTCGCTATACACCAAGTCACTTGGCTCTGTCATATCCTCACATGGTCTCTCCTATCATTGCTATGCAGACGACACACAATTAATCTTCTCCTTTCCCCCCTCTGATAACCAGGTGGTGAATCGCATCTCTGCATGTCTGGCAGACATATCAGTGTGGATGACGGATCACCACCTCAAGCTGAACCTCGGCAAGACGGAGCTGCTCTTCCTCCCGGGGAAGGACTGCCCGTTCCATGATCTCGCCATCACGGTTGACAACTCCATTGTGTCCTCCTCCCAGAGTGCTAAGAACCTTGGCGTGATCCTGGACAACACCCTGTCGTTCTCAACTAACATCAAGGCGGTGACCCGTTCCTGTAGGTTCATGCTCTACAACATTCGCAGAGTACGACCCTGCCTCACGCAGGAAGCGGCGCAGGTCCTAATCCAGGCACTTGTCATCTCCCGTCTGGATTACTGCAACTCGCTGTTGGCTGGGCTCCCTGTCTGTGCCATTAAACCCCTACAACTCATCCAGAACGCCGCAGCCCGTCTGGTGTTCAACTTTCCCAAGTTCTCTCACGTCACCCCGCTCCTCCGCTCTCTCCACTGGCTTCCAGTTGAAGCTCGCATCCGCTACAAGACCATGGTGCTTGCCTACGGAGCTGTGAGGGGAACGGCACCTCCGTACCTTCAGGCTCTGATCAGGCCCTACACCCAAACAAGGGCACTGCGTTCATCCACCTCTGGCCTGCTCGCCTCCCTACCTCTGAGGAAGTACAGTTCCCGCTCAGCCCAGTCAAAACTGTTCGCTGCTCTGGCACCCCAATGGTGGAACAAACTCCCTCACGACGCCAGGTCAGCGGAGTCAATCACCACCTTCCGGAGACACCTGAAACCCCACCTCTTTAAGGAATACCTAGGATAGGATAAAGTAATCCTTCTAACCCCCCCCCCCCTTAAAAGAGTTAGATGCACTATTGTAAAGTGGTTGTTCCACTGGATATCATAAGGTGAATGCACCAATTTGTAAGTCGCTCTGGATAAGAGCGTCTGCTAAATGACTTAAATGTAAATGTAATGTAAATGTGTGTGTGTGTGTGTGTGTGTGTGTGTGTGTGTGTGTGTGTGTGTGTGTGTGTGTGTGTGTGTGTGTGTGTGTGTGTGTGTGTGTGTGTGTGTGTGTGTGTGTGTGTTTGTACAGTATGCACTTTCTCTCTCTAAATGTTTCATTGGCAGTGTTGTCATAACAATGCCAAAGCGGAATTGTTTATAGTCCATCGGCTCATTTTCTCTGGTTATGGGTGTGGGCCAGGATTATAGCACTGGTGTGTGTGTGTATTGATTCAGTGTGTGTGTGTGTGTGTGTGTGTGTGAGGGTACAGACAGGCCTTTGAGAATAAGAGGTCAACAGCTGCTCCCCACACAACCAATCAATGCACAGTGTATCATTCTCACATACACACAAAACACAAACACACTGACACACACACACACTGACAAACACAAACACACACACAGTAGTATTCTGCTTTTGGATACGTTACCATGGATACCAGATGCCGGCATATCCAAGGGGGGATGTTTCCAGCGTAAACTGTAAATATCAAATTACTATGGGGTAGGTAGAGACAGAGAGGACTGAGAGGCTTTTCAATTCATTTACATCTAAGTGCATAGTCATGTTTATTTAGTCCATCCATCGTGTTTGTTTCACTGTATTTCCTGAACATGATTACCTTTACATAGGTTGAATGTGTGTTTTATTGATTCTTGTGAACCAGTTGGACTATAGATTCCTATAGATTGCTGTAGTCAGCGCAGCAATTCTTTCCCCACATTCACTACTCAAACTGACACTCTGATGATGAATTACCACACACACAAACACACACACACACACTCTACGGACTCCACAAATAACCCCACAGAGCCTGTGTCTGTGTGTATCTCCCTCCCCTATCTCTTCACCAGAGTATAACATAGTAGCAAATGTCTGTATCCTCAGGCCAGATCTGTAGGAGATGAAAGTCAATCTCATTCTTAACCACTTTACCAAACGCTTCAGCTTTTATGTGGAAACAGCAAATGCTCCTCTGTGGTTGTTGAGAGGGAGAGAGAAAGAAAGAGAGGGGGGGGGGCAACTTTATGAGGTGGCCACGTTTCAGTAATAGTTATATAAAATTGCAGATTTATTTTCAAGAAATTCTACTAGATACAATGGTATACTAAAATGGTTAAAGAACTGATCCTATCCCCTACTGGAAGGTACTGGAAGTATTTAAAGGCATATGTGTGTGTGTGTGCGTGTGTATATGCGCATGCATGTGTGTGTGTGTGTGTGTGTGTGTGTGTGTGTGTGTGTGTGTGTGTGTGTGTGTGTGTGTGTGTGTGTGTGTGCGTGCGTATGTATATGCGCATACATGTGTGTGTGTGTGTGCAAGTTTGTGTGC
Source organism: Salvelinus alpinus (assembly GCF_045679555.1). Taxonomy (NCBI): domain Eukaryota; kingdom Metazoa; phylum Chordata; class Actinopteri; order Salmoniformes; family Salmonidae; genus Salvelinus; species Salvelinus alpinus. Next base: position 70,669,061 of record NC_092090.1, on the reverse strand, counting down.
TCTGGGGCAAGAGAGCAAAGCCACAAGTCTGTTTATCAAAGTGGCAGGAAGTAGGTGTTGTTTTGAGAGGACGCTCGGAGACCACATCCTGCTGCATGCTGGGGGAACAACATATGACGGGACGCCAAAGTCAACCATGACTGTACAGAGGGAACGTGTGTGTGTGTTTGTACAGTATGTGTTTGGGTGTGTGTAATATGGTCAGAGCATTGCACATGCAGAGTTACCATGATCGTAACACCACCACCCATAACAGTATTCAGTAGATGCTCTACTTCAAAGAATCACAGATACGCAACAACACCTCTGGTCAAAAACCTCAACACCTTTCTAAGATGCCACTGAGGTTATCTGAGGGTAATTTAGTCCCCCTGCTGACCTGCTCTTCAACTGTGAAATCTACATTAGCAGCATTCCATGACAGACTGACCAGGTGAATCCAGGTGAAAGCTGTGATCCCTTATTGATGTCATCTGTTAAAGCCACTTCAATCAGTGTAGATGAAGAGGAGGAGACAGGTTAAAGAAGGATTTTCAAGCCTTGAGACAGTTGAGCTATGGATTGTGTATGTGTGTCACTCAGAGGGTGAATGGGCAAGACAAAATATTTAAGTGCCTTTGAACGGGGTATGGTAGTAGGTGCCAGACGCACAGGTTTGAGTGTGTCAAGAACTGCAACGCTGCTGGGTTTTTCACACTCAACAGTTTCCCGTGCGTATCAAGAATGGTCCACCACCCAAAGGACATCCAGCCAACTTGACGCAACTGTGGGAAGCATTGGAGTCAACATGGGCCAGCATCCCTGTGGAACGCTTTTGACACCTTGTAGAGGTTTAAAATGTGATGATCTAGTTTCGTTGGTGGAGTTTTAACACTTGATCGATGTATATATCATAGAAGAGTGTAATTGTCTTTAGGACTGCAGTTTTTAGTCAAGACTGTCGTGTTTTTAACATAATATGTAATTGCTGTACTGTATGTGTGTTTATAGTTTTGTTTAATGTTGTGTTAGTGTATGTAAGTTGTTTTGTCTGAAACGTTGTTCCCCCTGCTGCTATTGGACCAGGTCTCCCTTGGAAAAGAGATGTTATCTCAATGAGAAAAACCTGTATAAATAAAGGTAAAATTAAAAATACATTTTTTTTAAAGAGTCCAAGCCCTGACAAATTGAGGCTGTTCTGAGGGCCAAACAGGGTGCAACTCATTATTAGGAAGGTGTTCCTAATGTTTTGTACACTCAGTGTATGCTGGATGTGTGTTTATGATATGTAACTGCCAGAGAGGTTTGCCTGCTCACAAGCAGGGTTGGGTCGGGTCAGTTCAGGTCAGTGAAGGGTCACAGAAGGAACAGCTTTACTGATAACAAGCCTGCAGTAGAGAACTGAGTCTACGCCCATCCATTGATCTCTCTCTCGCTCTCACGTTCGCTCTCTCTCTCTCTCTCTCTCTGCTATACAGTTCAGAGGAAGTGTTGAGGTGATGAAGTTAATTTCCTCTTTTCTTTCACCTCATCCATTCTCTATAGGTGATTTATTAACTTGTGTTCAAACATCAGGCATGCACACACACAAACACACAATCCCACGCACACACACAAACCACCTCCCTCGCCACACTCGCAGCTGTAGAATAACAGGAAGCTATTCGGTCGTTTGAGGTGTGAAGGTTCACAACACAAACACTCTGAACTTATTATTCAGACATTACTCATTTACAGTTATGATTACAGCGTGTGTGTGTGGGTGTGTGCGTGAATGTGTGTAGACACAGTACAGTAGGCCCACAGCCCTAGGAGGCTCACACACTCCCTCCCCTCTACCATCTGTACCCTAAAGTATTCTTGTTATGTCTGCTAACCATTGCTTGGATGGTGTTATATTTGAAGTGGGTAAACCGTGTAGTTACAATAATGAAGCCTGAACGGGACGCCACGGTATGGTTATTGTAATGGGTTTGAGTGTGTGACAGGTGTAGTGTGACAGTTGTCCCCCTCACTGTGGAGTGTCACTCTGATGACAGGCTGTCAGATGGAGTTATTATGGTGTTACCATGCACTTGTGTTTCAGTCACACACACGCACACACACACACACGTCTCAATATCACAGACAAATACACATACTGACACAGTCTGACATGACGACACACTGACGGCTACAGCACATGACAGGTTGATACAGAGAAAATGTAAATACCGTATGATGACATTAATGCTATAGCGGTAAACACAGGGGATGGGTGAATGATATCCTCTGTTTGACGGACACAGCAGGGAGTCCAGACTGAGACTACTGAGACACATTCATGTCTTTGTTTTGGTGATGCCAGCATTTGCTGTTGTTATTTATTCCTGTCTGTGTTGGCGTTGTTGTTTTGGTTTGTATTTACCTCTCAGACATCATTATATGTCTCATTAGGCCAGGGGAATGGCTGCTTTAGTCCCAGACAGAGAGATGTGTGTGTGTGTATTCATTCCTGGTCCGTCTGATGGACTAAAATATGTCTTTGCACTCTGTTTTCACCAACCTTCTGTGACACGGACTGAATAGACACAAACACACTTCTCCCTCGTCATATACAGTGATTGAAAGCCAATAGGTACAGTATGTTGGGCCCAAGGTTGAGCTGAACTTCAGTTGTGTCTTAGAGGTAAATGAGGGTAAAGTGGGGCTCCTACAACCCTGCGGTATTGTTCTGTATCAGAGCCTGTCGATAAGCCCTGTAATGTGTTATCCAATAAGTCATTTAGCCCATTAACCCATCAAGACTACTGGAGCCTAAACAATCAACTCTGCTACTCACTTCATTAACTTCTCTCTCTGTTTCTCTCCCTCTCTTTCTTCCCTTCACACACGCACGCACGCATGCGCGCACACACACCCACACACCCACACACCCACACACACCCCCGGAGGCTGCTGAAGGGAAGACGGCTCTTAATAATGGTTGGAACGGAGCGAATGGAATGGTATCAAACACATGGAAAGCATGTGTTTGATGTGTTCGGTATCATTCCATTTATTCCATTCCTGCCATTACTATAAGCCCGTCGTCCCCAATTAAGAGGCCACTGGCTGTGACACACAAACACACAAACAAACACGCACACGCACACGCATACAGCCACCGAGGTGCTGAAGCTAACCCCGCTGTGTCCCAGCAGAAATCTGGAGTGGTCATGAAGACACTATCTTCTGAGATTAGTGACTCACTGAGAAAAGTCCTCCCTTGATTGATTTTCAGTCTCCTATTTATACTGAACAAAAATATAAACGTAACATATAAAGTGTTGGTCCCATGTTTCATGAGCTGAAATTAAAGATCCCAGAAATGTTCCATATGCACAAAAAGCTTATTTCTCTAAATGTTGTGCACTAATTTGTTTGCATCCCTGTTAGTGAGCATTTCTCATTTGCCAAGATAATCCATCCACCTGACAGGTGTGGAATGTCAAGAAACAAATTAAACAGCATGATCATTACACAGGTGCACCTGGGGACAATAAAAGGCCACTCTAAAATATCACACAACACAATGCCACAGATGTGTCAGGTTTTGAGGGAGCGTGCAATTGGCATGTTGACTGCAGGAATGTCCAACAGAACTGTTGCCAGAGAATTGAATGTTAATGTTTCTATCATAGCCACCTCCAACGTTGTTTTTGTCACACCCTGGCCTTAGTATTCTTTGTTTTCTTTATTATTTTAGTTAGGTCAGGGTGTGACATGGGGAATGTATGTGTTTTTGTAGTGTCTAGGGTGGTTGTATGGTTTAGGGGGTTAAATAGAGTAGATGGGTTTGTGTTTAGTATAGGTGTCTAGCTGTGTCTATGGTTGCCTGAATGGTTCTCAATCAGAGACAGATGTCATTAATTGTCTCTGATTGGGAGCCATATTTAAGGCAGCCATAGGCACTAGGTTAATGTGGGTAATTGTCTATGTTGTACGTTTGTAGCCTGTGTGTGCACTTACGTCATTAGCTTCACGATTCGTTTGTTGTTTTGTTTCAGTTTGTTATAGTGTTTGTTGCGTGTTTTTTTCCTTTCTCTACAATAAAAGAGAATATATTTTGCACACGCTGCGCCTTGGTCCACTTTCTCTCAGCAAGATGATCGTGACAGAATTACCCACCAAACCCGGACCAAGCAGCGTGTAAAGCGGCAACAGGATTTATGGCAATGGGAGCAGGATCTGGGCTACACTACGTGGGAGGAGATCGGCAGGTGGGCGATCGACCCAGGGCGAGTGCCGGGGCCGCCTGGGATTCTCTGGCGCAGTGCGAGGAGGGATACCGGCGAATGGAGGCAGCACGACGACGCGGTAGGAAGCCTGTGAGTCAACCCAAAAAAATTCTTGGGGGGGGGACTAAAAGGGAGTGTGGCGAAGTCAGGTAGGAAACCTGCGCATACTCCCTGTACTTACCGTGGAGAGCGAGAGTACGGGCAGACACCGTGTTACCAGTAGAGCGCATGGTGTCTCCTGTACTGTGCATAGCCCGGTGCGGTACATACCAGCTCCTCGTATCTGCCGGGCTAGATTGCGTATTGAGCCAGGTGTCATGAAGCCGGCTCAACGCGTCTGGTCTCCAGTGCGTCTCCTCGGGCCGGCATACATGGCACCAGCCTTACGCATGGTGTCCCCGGTTCGCCTACATAGCCCGGTGCGGGTTATTCCACCTCCCTGCACTGGTCGGGCGCGGGGAGCATACAACCAGGTAAGGTTGGGCAGGCTCAGTGCTCAAGGGAGCCAGTACGCCTGCACCGTCCGGTATTTCCGGCGCCACCTCCCCGCCCCAGCCCAGTACCACCAGTGCCTACACCACGCACCAGGCTTCCTGTGCGTCTCCAGAGCCCTGTTCCTCCTCCACGCAGTAGCCCTATGGTGCGTGTCTCCAGCCCATTACCACCAGTGCCTACACCACGCACCAAGCCTCCTGTGTGTCCCCAGAGTCCTGTGCGTCCTGTTGCTGCTCCCCGCACTAGCCCTGAGATGCGTGTCCCCAGCCCGGTACCACCAGTGCCGGCACCACGCACTAGGCCTAATGTGCGTCTCCAGGGTCCAGTATGCCCTGTTCTTTCTCCCCGCACTAGCCTGAAGGTGCGTGTCCTTAGCCCGGTACCTCCAGTTCCGGCACCACGCACCAGGCAAACAGTGCGCCTCAGCCGGCCAGAACTGCCCGTCTGCCAAGCACCGTCAGAGCTGCCCGTCTGCCAAGCACCGTGAGAGCTGCCCGTCTGCCAAGCGCCGTCAGAGCTGCCCGTCTGCCAAGCGCCGTCTGAGCTGCCCGTCTGCCAAGCGCCGTCTGAGCTGCCCGTCTGCCAAGCGCCGTCAGAGCTGCCCGTCTGCCAAGCGCCGTCTGAGCTGCCCGTCTGCCAAGCGCCGTCTGAGCTGCCCGTCTGCCAAGCGCCGTCTGAGCTGCCCGTCTGCCAAGCGCCGTCTGAGCTGCCCGTCTGCCAAGCGCCGTCTGAGCCTTCCGTCTGCCCCGAGCCATTAGAGCCGCCCGTCTGTCCCGAGCCGTCAGAGCCGTTCGTCAGTCAGGAGCCGCTAGAGCCGCCAACCAGCCAGGATCTGCCAGAGCCGCCAACCAGCGAGGATCTGCCAGAGCCGCCAACCAGCCAGGATCTGCCAGAGCCGCCAACCAGCCAGGATCTGCCAGAGCCGCCAACCAGCCAGGATCTGCCAGAGCCGCCAGCCAGCCATGAGCAGCCAGATCCGTCAGCCAGCCATGAGCAGCCAGATCCGTCAGCCAGCCATGAGCAGCCAGATCCGTCAGCCAGCCATGAGCAGCCAGATCCGTCAGCCAGCCATGAGCAGCCAGATCCGTCAGCCAGCCATGAGCAGCCAGATCCGTCAGCCAGCCATGAGCAGCCAGATCCGTCAGCCAGCCATGAGCTGCCTTCCCTCAGTCCGGAACTGCCGTCCCTCAGTCCGGAGCTGCCGTCCCTCAGTCCGGAGCTGCCGTCCCTCAGTCCGGAGCTGCCGTCCCTCAGTCCGGAGCTGCCGTCCCTCAGTCCGGAACTGCCGTCCCTCAGTCATGAGCTGCCCTCCAGTCCGGAGCTACCCCTCAGTCCGGAGCTACCCCTCAGTCCGGAGCTACCCCTCAGTCCGGAGCTACCCCTCAGTCCGGAGCTACCCCTCAGTCCGGAGCTACCCCTCAGTCCGGAGCTACCCCTCAGTCCGGAGCTACCCATCCGTCCGGTGGCGCCCTCTGGGATGGTCTTCAGTCCGGGACTTGCTACAAGGGTCGCCGCTCCAGAGGCGCCACCAAAGCGGGTAATGACAATGGTGGAGTGGGGGCCTCGTCCCGCGCCCGAGCTGCCGCCATGATGGGGGGCCACCCCGGACCCTCCCCTTCTGTTTCAGGTTCTGCGGCCGGAGTCCGCACCTTTGGGGGGGGGGGTACTGTCACACCCTGGCCTTAGTATTCTTTGTTTTCTTTATTATTTTAGTTAGGTCAGGGTGTGACATGGGGAATGTATGTGTTTTTGTAGTGTCTAGGGTGGTTGTATGGTTTAGGGGGTTAAATAGAGTAGATGGGTTTGTGTTTAGTATAGGTGTCTAGCTGTGTCTATGGTTGCCTGAATGGTTCTCAATCAGAGACAGATGTCATTAATTGTCTCTGATTGGGAGCCATATTTAAGGCAGCCATAGGCACTAGGTTAATGTGGGTAATTGTCTATGTTGTACGTTTGTAGCCTGTGTGTGCACTTACGTCATTAGCTTCACGATTCGTTTGTTGTTTTGTTTCAGTTTGTTATAGTGTTTGTTGCGTGTTTTTTTCCTTTCTCTACAATAAAAGAGAATGTATTTTGCACACGCTGCGCCTTGGTCCACTTTCTCTCAGCAAGACGATCGTGACAGTTTTAGAGAATTTGGCAGTACGTCCAACCGACCTCACAACTGCAGACCACGTGTAACCACGCCAGTCCAGGACCTCCACATCCGGCTTCTTCACCTGCGGAATCGTCTGAGACCAGCCATTTCTGTATATAATAAAGCCCTTTTGTGGGGAAAAACCCATTCTGATTGGATGGGCCTGGCTCCCCAGTGGGTTAGCCTGGCTCCCAAGTGGCTGGGCCTATGCCCTCCCAAGCACACCCATGGCTGCGCCCCTGCCCAATCACGTGAAATCCATAGGCCTAGTGAATATATTTACATTTACTAATTTCCTTATAAACTCAGCAAAAAAAGAAATGTCCTCTCACTGTCAACTGCATTTATTTTCAGCAAACTTAACATGTGTAAATATTTGTATGGCCATAACAAGTTTCCACAACTGAGACATAAACTGAACAAGTTCCACAGACATGTGACTAACAGAAATGGAATAATGTGTCCCTGAACAAAGGAGGGGTCAAAATCAAAAGTAACAGTCAGTATCTGGTGTGGCCACCAGCTGCATTAAGTACTGCAGTGCATCTTCTCCTCATGGACTGCATCAGATTTGCCAGTTCATGCTGTGAGATGTTACCCCACTCTTCCAACAAGGCACCTGCAAGTTCCTGGACATTTCTGGATGAAATGGCCCTAGCCCTCACCCTCCGATCCAACAGGTCCCAGACGTGCTTAATGGGATTGAGATCTGGGCTCTTCGCTGGCCATGGCAGAACACTAACATTCCTGTCTTGTTGGAAATCATGCACAGAATGAGCAGTATGGCTGGTGGCATTGTCATGCTGGAGGGTCATGTCAGGATGAGCCTGCAGGAAGGGTACCACATGAGGGGGGAGGACGTCTTCCCTGTAATGCACAGCATTGAGATTGCCTGCAATGACAACAAGCTCAGTCCGATGATGCTGTGACACACCGCCCCAGACCATGACGGACCCTCCACCTCCAAATCGATCCCAGGACACGCCTCGGTGTAACGCTCATTCCTTCGTGAATTAAACGTGAATCCGAGCATCACCCCTGGTGAGACAAAACCGCGACTCATCAGTGAAAAGCACTTTTTGCCAGTCCTGTCTGGTCCAGCGACGGTGGGTTTGTGCCCATAGGTGACATTGTTGCCAGTGATGTCTGGTGAGGACCTGCCTTACAACAGGCCTACAAGCCCTCAGTCCAGCCTCTCTCAGCATATTGCGGACAGTCTGAGCACTGATGGAGGGATTGTGCTTTTCTGGTGTAACTCGGGCAGTTGTTGTTACCATCCTGTACCTGTCCCGCAGGTGTGATGTTCGGATGTACCGATCCTGTGCAGGTGTTGTTACACGTAGTCTGCCACTGCGAGGACGATCAGCTGTCCGTCCTGTCTCCCTGTAGAGCTGTCTTAGGCGTCTCACAGTACGGACATTGCAATTGCCCTGGCCACATCTGCAGTCCTCATGCCTCCTTGCAGCATGCCTAAGGCACGTTCACGCAGATGAGCAGGGACCCTGGGCATAATTATTTTGGTATTTTTCAGAGTCAGTAAAAGGGCCTATTTAGTGTCCTTAATTGCCTACCATCTCTAAGCTGTTAGTGTCTTAATGACCATTCCACAGGTGCATGTTCATTAATTGTTTATGGTTCATTGAACAAGCATGGGAAACAGTGTTTAAACCCTTTACAATGAAGATATGTGAAGTTATTTGGATTTTTACGAATTATCTTTGAAAGACAGGGTCCTGAAAAAGGGATGTTTCTTTTTTTGCTGAGTTTATGAACTGTAACTTGGTAAACTCATTAAAATTGTTGCATGTTGCGTTTATTTTTTGGTTCAGTATATAATGTCAGCTCAAGGTTAGTGTCAATGTTACTGCTATGGGATCCCCCATGGCTCCAAACTATGCTAATTTGTATGTGGGTTACATGGAGAAACAGTCTATTTTCAATCCTCTCAAAAATGTTTTCTTGTCTAACATCATTATTTGGAAACGGTATATTGATGATATTTTTGTTCTATGGAGGGGTGATGCAAAACAGCTCCAGGCGTTCCATGTTTTTCTTAACTCCTGTTCTGAGCATTTGAGATTTACTATGCAATCTGATACATGTCAAATCAGTTTTCTTGATCTTCTGATCTTGTGTGAAGATAATGTTCTATACGCTGATTACAGGAAACCTACTGATCGTAACAGTTTGTTGAGGGCGGATAGTTGTCACCCACTTCCCTTGAAAAATAGTCTGCCCTACAGCCAAATCGAATCAAAAGAATTTGCAAAAAACAATCAGATTTCGACAGAAATATGGCTGAGACACAAATAAAATTCAAGGAGAGGGGGTACAAAAATGGTCAGATTAATACTGCCATTGAGAAAATTCAAAACAAAATGAGACATGACAGTCTCGCAAAGAGAAGCATTCTTGCGTTCTATCTACCCGCTATTCAAAGTGCTCTGAACAAATTAAGGGAATCGTTCACAAACATTGGCACATTCTAAGATCTGATGATAGTATCAGTAATGTGTTTTCGGAACTTCCTTTGGTTGTATTCTCGCGGGGCAGAAATCTCAGAGATCAATTGGTAAACTTACCACCCCAAGATATCCCTCCACAACGTCTATTTGCGCCCCTACTGGATGGAAACTACAAGTGTAATGGCTGTGCTCAATGTAATGGCATTTATAAATGTAGATCCTTCAAACAACCCCAAACAGCGAAACAGATCCCAATCAAAGGTGTTATCACGTGCTCCATTAAGGCAGTTATTTATCTTATAACTTGTCGTTGTGGTAAAAATGATGTGGGTAAAACAAAGCGTGAATTAAAAGTACGTATCTCAGAGCATCGTAGCACCATTAGGTGCAAAAACTTGACTTACCCAGTTGCGGCCAACTTTTTGGAAGTAACGTCTCCTACGTTATATTGGCATTGAACATGTCACCCTCCCTAGGAGAGGGAGTGACCTCTACAATTTATTGTTAAAACGAGAGGCTGCCTGGATCTTTAATTTAAAGACCCTTGCTCCCTTCGGTCTCAACGTAGACTTTGATCTGAAGCCATTCTTGTGATTATTGTGATTTTGCTATTGTAAATGTTTGTAGGCTTATGTAGCCAAATTGTATCTATGATCGTATGCTATCCGTTTATGTTTTTTGTATGCTATTTTAATATATGAGAATTAACCAATGATATCAGGCCACACGATTACAGACACCTTTGTGTGTCTTTTGACAGTATATAAATGAGTCACCCCGCAGTGTTTGTCATTATACCCTGATGAAGACAGCTTGTCTGTCGAAACGTTGGACATAAAATCTTTGCATCTGAGCTCCTAGAGTGTGCGGCTCTCCTTTATTTTTTAAAGTGTTCCACTCCACTAGCCAGCACCTCGCCTAAATAGGTGTGCGTTTCTTTCGCCTCTAGAATTCCTGATTCTACCTTGATTATGTTGGAGGCATCAATTAAAGAACACCCTCTGTGTTCTGTTAGACAGGTTCTGTTAGAACTCTTTAAAGAAAAGACACCCTTTTCTTCCTAACTGGTAGTTACAGTCTTGTCCCATCGCTGCAACTCCTGTACGGACTCAGGAGAGGCGAAGGTCGAGAGCCGTGTGTCCTCCGAAACACGACCCTGCCAAACTGACTTGCTTCTTGACACACTGCTTGCTTAACCCAGAAGCCAGCCGCATCAATGGGTCGGAGGAAACACTGTACAGCTGGCGACTGGATTCAGCTTGCAGGCGTCTGGCCCACCACAAGGAGTCACTAGAGCACAATGGGACAAGGAATTCACCTGACCCTCAGGAGCTGCCAGAGCCGCCCGTCAGTCAGGAGCTGCCAGAGCCGCCCGTCAGTCAGGAGCTGCCAGAGCCGCCCGTCAGTCAGGAGCTGCCAGAGCCGCCCGTCAGTCAGGAGCTGCCAGAGCCGCCCGTCAGTCAGGAGCTGCCAGAGCCGTCCGTCAGTCAGGAGCTGCCAGAGTTGCCCTTCTGTCCGGAGCTGCCAGAGTCGCCCTCCTGTCCGGAGCTGCAAGAGTCGCCCGCCAGTCCGGAGGCGCCAGAGCCGCAGCCCCTCAGTCCAGAGGCGCCCCTCAGTCCAGTGGTGCCCTCTACTAGGGTCTCCAATCCGGGGTCGGTGGCGAGGGTTGTCGCTCCTAAGGTGCCACATAAGTGGGCCGAGACTATGGTGGAGTGGGGTCCACGTCCCGCTCCAGAGCCGCCACCGCGGTAAATGCCCACCCAGACCCTCCCCTATAGGTTCAGGTTTTGCTTATTGTATGACCTCAGGTTTTGCTTATTGTATGAACTTATTGTATGACCTCTTCTACACTATATTGGACCCAGCCTTTGGAACTTTGCTTATCCTAGATATGGCTGCTATATTTGTCACGCCCTGACCTTAGAGATCCTTTTTATGTCTCTATTTGGTTTGGTCAGGGTGTGATTTGGGGTGGGTATTCTATGTTCTATTATTTGTATTTCTATGTTTTGGCCGGGTAGGGTTCTCAATCAGGGACAGCTGTCTATCGTTGTCTCTGATTGAGAACCATACTTAGGTAGCCCTTTTTCCCACCTGTCTTTGTGGGAGGTTGACTTTGTTTGTGGCACATTGCCTTAAGCTTCACGGTTTGTTTTGTATTGTTTTGTTGGTGTAATTTCTAATAAAAAGAAAATGTACGCTCACCACGCTGCACCTTGGTCTACTTCATTCAACAGCCGTGACAATATTGTGATGACTACTCTCTGATGGATTTAGATACTTCCTTAAAGCTAATTTCTGCAGCATTAGTAAAGTTGTGATCAATACATGGATTTCATTCCTGTGCTGTTTGTAACTACCCTGGTAGGTTGACTGATAACCTGAACCAGGTTGCAGGCAGTGGTTACAGTTTGAAGTTTTTTCTTGAGTGGGCAGCTTGATGAAAGCCAGTCAATATTTAAATGACCCCAAAAATATACCTCTCTGTCAGTATAGATTGTTTTATTTTCATTAGTGAATAATGTCACTAAGTTACAGAAATAAATGGATACTGCACTTACATGGGCTACACTATTATACTGAGACAGACCGAGCTGTTTGTCTGTGAATATTGACACTAGAAAATAAAGGAGAGCCGCACACTCTAGGAGCTCAGATGCAAAAATGTAATGTCCAACGTTTCGACAGCCAAGCTGTCTTCATCAGAGTATAATGACAAACACTGCGGGGTGACTCGTTTATATACTGTCAAAAGACACACACAGGTGTCTGTAATCATGGCCGGATGTGGCCTGATATCATTGGTTAATTCTCATATTAAAATAGCATATTTTAGCATACTAATCTGAGATTAGTGACTCACTGAGAAAAGTCCTCCCTTGATTGATTTTCAGTCTCCTATTTATACTGAACAAAAATATAAACGTAACATATAAAGTGTTGGTCCCATGTTTCATGAGCTGATTAAAGATCCCAGAAATGTTCCATATGCACAAAAAGCATATTTCTCTAAATGTTGTGCACTAATTTGTTTGCATCCCTGTTAGTGAGCATTTCTCATTTGCCAAGATAATCCATCCACCTGACAGGTGTGGAATGTCAAGAAACAAATTAAACAGCATGATCATTACACAGGTGCACCTGGGGACAATAAAAGGCCACTCTAAAATATCACACAACACAATGCCACAGATGTGTCAGGTTTTGAGGGAGCGTGCAATTGGCATGTTGACTGCAGGAATGTCCAACAGAACTGTTGCCAGAGAATTGAATGTTAATGTTTCTATCATAGCCACCTCCAACGTTGTTTTTGTCACACCCTGGCCTTAGTATTCTTTGTTTTCTTTATTATTTTAGTTAGGTCAGGGTGTGACATGGGGAATGTATGTGTTTTTGTAGTGTCTAGGGTGGTTGTATGGTTTAGGGCACAGCTGTCAAACTCATTCCACGGAGGGCCGAGTGTCTGTGGGTTTTCGCTCCACCCTTGTACTTGATTGATGAATTCAGGTCACTGATTAGTAAGGAACTCCCATCACCTGGTTGTCTAGGTCTTAACTGAAAGGAAAAAACAAAAACCAGCAGACACTAGGCCCTCCATGGAATGAGTTTGACACCCCTGGTTTAGGGGGTTAAATAGAGTAGATGGGTTTGTGTTTAGTATAGGTGTCTAGCTGTGTCTATGGTTGCCTGAATGGTTCTCAATCAGAGACAGATGTCATTAATTGTCTCTGATTGGGAGCCATATTTAAGGCAGCCATAGGCACTAGGTTAATGTGGGTAATTGTCTATGTTGTACGTTTGTAGCCTGTGTGTGCACTTACGTCATTAGCTTCACGATTCGTTTGTTGTTTTGTTTCAGTTTGTTATAGTGTTTGTTGCGTGTTTTTTTCCTTTCTCTACAATAAAAGAGAATATATTTTGCACACGCTGCGCCTTGGTCCACTTTCTCTCAGCAAGATGATCGTGACAGAATTACCCACCAAACCCGGACCAAGCAGCGTGTAAAGCGGCAACAGGATTTATGGCAATGGGAGCAGGATCTGGGCTACACTACGTGGGAGGAGATCGGCAGGTGGGCGATCGACCCAGGGCGAGTGCCGGGGCCGCCTGGGATTCTCTGGCGCAGTGCGAGGAGGGATACCGGCGAATGGAGGCAGCACGACGACGCGGTAGGAAGCCTGTGAGTCAACCCAAAAAAATTCTTGGGGGGGGGACTAAAAGGGAGTGTGGCGAAGTCAGGTAGGAAACCTGCGCATACTCCCTGTACTTACCGTGGAGAGCGAGAGTACGGGCAGACACCGTGTTACCAGTAGAGCGCATGGTGTCTCCTGTACTGTGCATAGCCCGGTGCGGTACATACCATCTCCTCGTATCTGCCGGGCTAGATTGCGTATTGAGCCAGGTGTCATGAAGCCGGCTCAACGCGTCAGACAGTCTGAGCACTGATGGAGGGATTGTGCTTTTCTGGTGTAACTCGGGCAGTTGTTGTTACCATCCTGTACCTGTCCCGCAGGTGTGATGTTCGGATGTACCGATCCTGTGCAGGTGTTGTTACACGTAGTCTGCCACTGCGAGGACGATCAGCTGTCCGTCCTGTCTCCCTGTAGAGCTGTCTTAGGCGTCTCACAGTACGGACATTGCAATTGCCCTGGCCACATCTGCAGTCCTCATGCCTCCTTGCAGCATGCCTAAGGCACGTTCACGCAGATGAGCAGGGACCCTGGGCATAATTATTTTGGTATTTTTCAGAGTCAGTAAAAGGGCCTATTTAGTGTCCTTAATTGCCTACCATCTCTAAGCTGTTAGTGTCTTAATGACCATTCCACAGGTGCATGTTCATTAATTGTTTATGGTTCATTGAACAAGCATGGGAAACAGTGTTTAAACCCTTTACAATGAAGATATGTGAAGTTATTTGGATTTTTACGAATTATCTTTGAAAGACAGGGTCCTGAAAAAGGGATGTTTCTTTTTTTGCTGAGTTTATGAACTGTAACTTGGTAAACTCATTAAAATTGTTGCATGTTGCGTTTATTTTTTGGTTCAGTATATAATGTCAGCTCAAGGTTAGTGTCAATGTTACTGCTATGGGATCCCCCATGGCTCCAAACTATGCTAATTTGTATGTGGGTTACATGGAGAAACAGTCTATTTTCAATCCTCTCAAAAATGTTTTCTTGTCTAACATCATTATTTGGAAACGGTATATTGATGATATTTTTGTTCTATGGAGGGGTGATGCAAAACAGCTCCAGGCGTTCCATGTTTTTCTTAACTCCTGTTCTGAGCATTTGAGATTTACTATGCAATCTGATACATGTCAAATCAGTTTTCTTGATCTTCTGATCTTGTGTGAAGATAATGTTCTATACGCTGATTACAGGAAACCTACTGATCGTAACAGTTTGTTGAGGGCGGATAGTTGTCACCCACTTCCCTTGAAAAATAGTCTGCCCTACAGCCAAATCGAATCAAAAGAATTTGCAAAAAACAATCAGATTTCGACAGAAATATGGCTGAGACACAAATAAAATTCAAGGAGAGGGGGTACAAAAATGGTCAGATTAATACTGCCATTGAGAAAATTCAAAACAAAATGAGACATGACAGTCTCGCAAAGAGAAGCATTCTTGCGTTCTATCTACCCGCTATTCAAAGTGCTCTGAACAAATTAAGGGAATCGTTCACAAACATTGGCACATTCTAAGATCTGATGATAGTATCAGTAATGTGTTTTCGGAACTTCCTTTGGTTGTATTCTCGCGGGGCAGAAATCTCAGAGATCAATTGGTAAACTTACCACCCCAAGATATCCCTCCACAACGTCTATTTGCGCCCCTACTGGATGGAAACTACAAGTGTAATGGCTGTGCTCAATGCAATGGCACTTATAAATGTAAATCCTTCAAACACCCCCAAACAGGGAAACAGATCCCAATCAAAGGTGTTATCACGTGCTCCACTAAGGCAGTTATTTATCTTATAACTTGTCCTTATGGTAAAAATGATGTGGGTAAAACAAAGCGCAAATTAAAAGTACGAATCTCGGAGCATCGTAGCACCATTAGGTGCAAAACTCGACTTACCCAGTTGCGGCCCACTTTTTGGAAGCAAATCACTCAATTTCGTCTCTACGCTATATTGGCATCGAACATGTCACCCTCCCTAGGAGAGGGGGTGACCTCGATAATTTATTGTTAAAACGAGAGGCTGCCTGGATCTTTAATTTAAAGACCATTGCTCCCTTCAGTCTCAACGTAGACTTTGATCTGAAGCCATTCTTGTGATTATTGTGATTTTACTATTGTAAATGTTTGTAGGCCTATGTAGCCAAATTGCATCTGTGATTGTACGCTGTCCATTTATGATTTTTATATGCTATTTTAATATGAGAATTAACCAATGATATCAGGCCACATCCGGCCATGATTACAGACACCTGTGTGTGTCTTTTGACAGTATATAAACGAGTCACCCCGCAGTGTTTGTCATTATACTCTGATGAAGACAGCTTGGCTGTCGAAACGTTGGACATTACATTTTT